>NC_057356.1:29015123-29104041 GCF_016509475.1 Prionailurus bengalensis
CATGGTGATCCCTTGATCTAACAGCCCTTCAGGTAAAGGCAACAGGAGAAAGGTGGGGAGAAACTGAGACAGGGCTAAGAATGTGGGGGGAGGAGTTCCAACTAGAGCATAAGGGAGAAGAGAGAGGACAGCAGTGTCCCACCGTGATAGGCCTTAAGTTCTGCTTCAGGCCTGGCCCATGGCGGTGAGGAGCCACCAGCGGGGCAAAGTTAGGAAGGACCTGCCCTGAGGAGACGCGGGGGCAGGGGGAGGTGTCCAAGGAGGGGCTGGATGGGAATGGCAAGTCGGCTCTCGATCTGTGTTTAGTTTGTGAAAATCACTGAGCTGTACACTCGCACTTTTTACTTCCATAAAAGTTTTTTAGAACAGGCGGGCCCGACTTGCCTAGAGAGGAGACTGCGACCCGGCTTAATGTGGGAAACGCTGCACAGCCAGACCACCCCACCAGACCGTGGGGCGGCCCCGTCGACCCCGCCCACGAAGACCCAGGTTTGGGGCCCGGGGGTGCGGAGGCGGCAGGGGGTGCGGAGGCGGCAGGGGGTGCGGAGGCGGCAGGGGGTGCGGAGGCGGCAGGGAGTGCGAGACCCACGTAGCAGGACCCAGGGTGGGGCTTGCTGCCCTGTGTCCTCCTTATACCCTGTTTAAGGGTTTCTAAACCTCGTGTTCTAGAGTCCACGAGTGTTTCGGTACTGGAGGCACCCGGGAGCGGCAGGTCTGCCTCTCCCTCGGGCCCCAGCCGCGGAAGACGCCTCACTCGCGGCCGCGGCGCCCGGACTCACCCTTGTTCTCCCGCTTGAGGTGCTCGATCTCCTCGTGGAGCTTGACCAGTGTCTCCGAGTGCTGCTGCTGCAGGAACTGCAGGCTCTTCTCCAGGTCCACGACCCGCTTCTGCGCCTCGATGAGCCCAACCTGCGTGCTGTGCTGCGCGGCCTGGAGGATGGCGGGCGGGCGCAGGCGCGACGTGCCCCGGGAGCCCGGGATCCCCGAGCTGGGGGGCCGCTGCCCGGCCGCCGCCACCCCCGCCCTCATGTCGCCGCTGTCGCCGCCTCTGCCGCCGCCTCTGCCGCCGCCTCTGCCGTCGCTGCACTCCCACTTGGTGGCTCGAGTGCCCCGGCCTGGTGCCGCGTCGCCATGGAAACGGGCGCGCGCGGGCGAGGGGGGCGGGGCGTGCGGCGGGGCGCCGTCTGTGATGCCCGAGAGACCACGCTGCTGGTGGGGGTGGGGCCTGCGTCAAGTTTGCCTGAGCTCGTACACCCTGACTTTGAAAGGCATCCTCTGAATTAAGGTCAGATAATCGTCCGCCTTTCCATAGGTCTTACTGTCCAATTGTCTATGCTTGTTTATTTTAATAGTTCGCTTCTGGAATAGATGATATGGATTACATATTCAAAAATCCAAAGGTAGAGGACTTTCTGCTTTATGAAATGTGGACAGAATATATGAAACAGCCACCTGGAAACAACGGAGAAGAACAAAAAGCAAAGTGGACGAAGGCAGCTCTTGAAAGAAGAGCTGCTTGGGGCGCCTGGGTGGTTCAGTTGGTTAAGTACCCAACTCTTGAGTCTGGCTCAAGTCACAACTGTGAGATGGAGACCCGTGTCAAGCTCTGCGCTGAGAGCAAGGAGCCTGATTGGGTCTCTCTCTCTCCCTGTCTGTCTCTCTCTCTCTCCCTCTCTCCTCTCTCTCTGCTCCTCCTCCGCTTGCATGCTCTCTTTCTCTCAAAATAAATAAATAAAACTATTTTTAAAAAGAAGAGCTGCTTTTTCCCTGAGCTCTCTCTTCTGGTCAGCCAGACCTCAAACAGGAAGCCACAGTCCTATTGGTTGCAGAAGGCAGAGGATGGAATTTGGGAAGGACAGTGCAGCTGGAAACTGAGGGGGCAACACAGTGAAGTTTGGAGCCTCTGCAAGTGAGGAGTTGAAAGCAATAAACTTCAAATATGTGGCTGGCCTGAACTGCCCACAGAATTCCAGGGATTCCAGGGAAAGAGAAAGAGCTGGAAGGCCAAAAGCTGAGAAGAGATTCATTTGCTGCTAGCTCCAGGGGAGACAGAATTTGGAGTCTGACAGAGCAGCTTGGTAAACGCCTCAGTTTTTTCTTTTAACCCCCAAAAGGATCACACCTTGGTAATAAAGACTGTGTTCTAGAAATAAGAGATTTGCCTTAGAACTAAGGGCAAAATCAGAAAATACCCACCCTCATAAAACTTAAAAGCCCAGCCTCCACAAGGTTTTGGTGACGTTCCAATAATTCACCCCCCTGGAGAACAAAACTCAACACTCTTCAGAGAATTATAACGGAACCCAGAATCTCTGTGTCCTGTCATCCATGATGTCTGCTATACAATAAAAAATACCAGACATGCCAAGAAACAGACAAATGTGACTGAGTCACGAGAAAAAAAAAAATCCAGATTCAGTCAATGGAAATAGATCTGCAAATAATACTAGATAAGAAAAGTTACAGAAAAAGTATTTTATAATGAATATGATTAAAACCTACAGAAAAAGATGGCCATAGTGAGTGGAATCATAGAAAAAAAATGATTGATAAAGCGTTAAAAATGAAAGGGAAAAAAAAGGAAATCCTGCAACTACAAATGTACCTGGATTTCTGGTTTCCTGGTCCAGCCTTGGCAATCATCGCTGCCATCCGCACAAAAGAGAAAGTCGCTGACAAGCTGAAAAATCAATGAACTCTTCTTAGATCCATCAGAGAACTGAGATCACAGGACAAACGGCTGCCCCCAAATTGGAGAGACAGAGAATCACAACCCACTGGAGCATCAATCTCTGTCTGAACCACTACCAGGCGAGGAAAAGCTAAACTGTAACGGATGAATTGCTGGTGTGGCCAGTGTAGACAAGGGTTAAAGAGTTCAGGGGGCAGAGGTCCAATCTTAAGGGGCCCGCACCTTTGTGAGTTTAACCTCCAGGAGCCCTACCAGATTCTCATGAGGAAGAAAGATGGAAAAAATCCCCTTGTGGTCCCAACAGGAAGAGGGTGAGGCAGCCATTTTGAAGTATTGCCCAGAGCTTTCTGTTCTTCAGGGATTTCCCTCAAAACAAACTAAGACAGCCCCAAATGCCAAACCGGCTGGGATTTTAATAGAGCCTAACAGACCTGGAGGAAAAGAAATACCTAACTCTAGCTGCGTCTAGCCTTCCCCTCTCTCCACACCTTTCTACCCCATCAGTGGGGGCCTGTGTAAAAATGGGATACAAGCGAAAGAATTGCCCATCTCAGAACTAATTTAAGAAGTGTCTAGGGGCATCTGTGTGGCTAAGTTGGTTAAGCATCTGACTCTTGATCTCAGCTTAGGTCTTGATCTCAGGTTCATGAGTTCAAGCCCTACATTGGGTCCCATGCTGGGCATGAAGTCTACTTTAAAAAAAAAACAATAATAAGTTTCTAGGAAAACCCAAAGACAACAAGGAAGACAAATTGAGGGCACCGGAGGAATATTTTGCCTCTGACACCTATGGCTGCAACAAGCAATAAACATGGACTAAACCCTGGCAAGATAAACAAAATCTCATGCTACAGGCCTGTTTACCTCAGTTGCTTCTTCACAGCACATCATATCCAAATTTCAACAAAAAATTACAAGGCATACTATGAGGTGCCTGGGTGGCTCAGCCAGTCAAGTGTCCAACTTCGGCTCAAGCCATGATCTCACAGTCCATGAGTTCAAGCCCCACACTGGGCTCTCTGCTGTCAGCACAGAGCCTCCTTTGGATCCTCTATCTCCCTCTCTCTCTCTCTCTCTCTGCCCCTCCCCAGCTGGCTCGCTCTCTCTCAAAATAAATAAACCTAAAAAAAAAAATTACAAGATATACTAAAAGACACACACACACACACAAAAACCCCCACATAGTTTGAAGAGACAGAACAAGCATCAGAGCTAGACTTGGATCTGGAGAGATGTTGGAATTATTGAATTGAAATTTTTATTTTTTCACATCTTATTTTATTTTATTTTTTATTTTAAAGAGAGAAAGAGAGTGCAAGCAGGGGAGAGGGGCAGAAGGAGAAAGAGAGGATCTTAACCAGGCTCCATGCTTAGCGAGGAGCCTGACACAGGGCTTGATCCCGTGACCCTGGAATCATGACCTGAGCTGTAATCAACAGTCAGACTTCAACTGACTGAGCCACCCAGGCGCCCCATCAGATTGGGAATTTTAAACAACTATGATGACTATGCTAATGGCTCTAATGGAAAAAGTGGACAATATGAAAGAATTGATGGATAATGTAAGCAAAGAGATGTAAACTCTAAGAAGGTAAAGGAAATGTGTGAAATCAAGAACGCTGTAACACAAGTGAAGAATGCCTTTGATGGGCTTATCAGCCGACTGGGCGAGGCCAAGGAAAGAATCAATGAGCTTGAAGTTACGTCAAGAGAAACTTCCAAAACTGAAATATGAAGAGAAGGATGAATGAAAATGACAGAACAGAATATCCACAAATCCTGTGACTGTTTCAAAAGGTGTAACGTATGTAGAGTGAGAAGACCGGAAGGAGAAGAGAGAAAGGAACAAAAAATATTTACAGCAATAACGACTGATAATTTCAAAAATTAACGAAAGACAACAAATCACAGATCCAGGAAGCTCAGGGAACACCAGGCAGGAGAAACACACACAAAAAATCTCCTCCTGGGCATATCACATTCTCACTGGAGAAAATTAAAGACAAAGAGAAAATCTGGAAAGAAACCAGAGGAGGAAAAAAGAAAAAGGGCTTTCATAGTAAGAAGTAAAGATAGAATCACATCGCATTTCTCCTCAGAAACCACGCAAGCAAGAGAGTGAAGAAAGATATTCATGTTGAAAGAAAAAAGCCACAAACTTAGAGTACTGTATCTAGCTACATTTTCCTTCAAAAGTAAAGAAGAAATAATAAAGACCTTCTCAGACAAACAAAAATTGAGGAACTTCGTTGCCAGTAGCCCTGCTTTGTGAGAAATGTTAAAAGAAATTCTTCAGAAAGAAGAAAAATGACATAGGTCAGACACTAAGATCTACATTAAGAAAAGAGCATTAGAGAAGGAATAAATGACGGTAAAAAAAAATTGCTGTTTCATATTCTTAAAACTTAAAAAAAATTGTGGGGCTCGAACTCACAACCCCAAGATAAAGAGTCACATGCTCCACCGACTGAACCAGCCAGGCACCCCTTCTTTTTCATATTCTTGTTTTTAAGTTTATTTATCTATTTTGAGAGAGAGGGAGAGAAAAGTGCAGGAGGGGCAGAGAGAGGGGGGGAGAGAGAGAATCCCAAGCAGGTTCTGCACTGTCAGCGCAGAGCCCCATGTGGGGCTCAAACTCACAAACCGTGAGATCATGACCTGAGCCAAAATCCAGAGTTGGATGTTTAACCGACTAAGCCACCCAGGCGCCCCGTCATATTCTTAATTAATCTTACAGATAACAGTTTGTTTAAAATAACCATAGCAAAAAATAATCATCATCATAGCAACAATGCATTTGGTAATTATAGCTTATCAATAAGTGAATGACAGCAATGTTATCAGAGATGGGAGGGAGAAATCAGAAATATTCTAAGGTCCTGCACTCCCGTGAGGTGCTATGGTGTTATTCTAAAGAGAACTTGGATTCACTGTAAGTGTATACTCAAGGGCAAACACTTAAAATAATTTTAAATCAAAAGTATAATTGATATGCTAAGAGAAGAGAGAAATGGGATAATATAAAAGGTTCAGTTAAAGGGGTGCCTGGCTGGCTCAGTCAGAAGAGCATGCAACTCCTAATCTTGTTGGGATTGGGAGCTCAAGCCCCACGTAGAGATTACTTAAAAATAAACAAACTTAAAAAAAAAAAAAAAGTCTGAGTTAAAGCCAGACAAGGTGGGAAAAGAGTGGAAGACAAAAAGAGAAACAAAGAGCAATGAATAGAAAACAGTAACAGGGGCGCCTGGGTGGCTCAGTCAGTGGAACATCCGACTTCGGCTCAGGTCACGGTCTTGCAGTTCGTGAGTTCGAGCCCCGCGTCGGGCTCTGTGCTGACAGCTCAGAGCCTGGAGCCTGCTTCAGATTCTGTGTCTCCCTCTCTCTCTGCCCCTCCCCTGCTCATGCTCTCAAAAATGAATAAATGTAAAAAAAAAAAAAAATGGTGTCAGGAACCTGAGAAAAATCACTTCTTACTGAAGCAACATCACAGTTGACTGTTTAACATTACAGTCTTTTGACAATTAAGGCAAAAGGAAAAGTCATTGTGGAATAGAGTTTTTATTCTCTCGCAAAGGAAATATGTACATTCTTCAGAAACAAATTTCTTTGGGACCCATATGGAGGGATTGAGCATTTTGGTGGCTTGGATAGGAAACATTGAGTAGAATGGATGATGTTTTCTAGAATACTTTCCCATAGTGCCTGGGTGGCTCAGTCGGTTAAGTGTCTGACGACTGTTGATCTCAGTTCAGGTCATGATCTTGCAGTTAGTGAGTTTGAGCCCCACATGGGGCTCTGTGCTGATGGAGTGGAGCCTACTTGGGATTCTGTCTCTCCTTCTCTCTGCCCCTCCCCGACTGGTGCTTGCGTGCTCTCTCTCTCAAAATAAACATTAAAAAATGTAAAAATAATAGGAAAAGAATACTTTCCTTAAGAGACAGGCAAGTCAGATGGATATTCATTTTATCATTTTTCCTTTTTTTTTTTTTTAATTTTTTTTTTTCAACGTTTATTTATTTTTGGGACAGAGAGAGACAGAGCATGAACGGGGGAGGGGCAGAGAGAGGGAGACACAGAATCGGAAACAGGCTCCAGGCTCTGAGCCATCAGCCCAGAGCCTGACGCGGGGCTCGAACTCACGGACCGCGAGATCGTGACCTGGCTGAAGTCGGACGCTTAACCGACTGCGCCACCCAGGCGCCCCTCATTTTTCCTTTTAAATGTATATATTCCTTTAATAAAATTAAAAGATAATGAAGATCTTTTAAAATCTACTGTTACAGGAAGATTTCAGTCTCTTCACTGCCACTATTCACAACGCCCCAGACATGAATACTACATATCTGGGGCTCTTTTTTCCAGTAGTTACCTCCATAGCTTTCGGTGATGTGCTTTTGCTACGATTTTTTAATTTATTTTGAGAGAGAGAGAGAGAGAGAGAGAGAGAGAGAGAATCCTAAGCAGGCTCTATGCTGTCAGCACAGAGCCCAATGTGGGGCTCGATCTCATGAACTGTGAGATCATGACCTGAGCTGAAATCAAGAGTCAGCCACTTAACCGACTGAGCCACCCGGGCACCTTTACTATTTCTTGATTTACCAAAATGAGCCACACCCACCGGCTTCCTTTCCTGTTCTAATGAGTGAGGGTTTAACTCACTTCTATCACCAATCCCACATTCTAATACAGTCCCATTATTATTCTCAGCTCCTCTCTTATTTATTAAAGATGTAATCCTACATCTTTAGTTTTGGTTTTACCTCATTTTACAGCAAACGAAGTGTGGCCGTGGGCTCACGAAAGCATGATATTGTCAGTGCCTCTGTCTGGAACTCACCGGTCCTGCTGTATTTCCCATCACCCTGAAGGATGGCGGAATGGCCTTTTGAAGATTTGCTTCTGGTGTCAGCTGGGTGAAATCACTTGGTGGAGCTAGCGTAATGTCCCTAATGTCCCGGGAGATGCGGGACGTGCTTTGAAGCAGCCACTAACGTGTAGTGAAGTTTCTTTCCCCGAGGCAAAGATATCCAAAGACTTCAGGAATCAAGGGGTAGAAGTGGGAGGAGCTTGTTTCACTGTTACTATTCTAATGACCTACCAGTAAAGTTTCAACTTCCCACCCCCACAGCTTCGGGTTCTGCTGGCTTAGAGGTCTTGCTTGGTTGCCACAGGTGGCAAGGGACATGCTGGTTCCACTGAACAGGAAGCTGAGACTGCCACCTGGTGACTTTGTCAGGCAAAAAGGGGGTTGCTGTACCGGTTGGGTGGCTGGGCTTGATTACCAAGCGTAAATCGGTTTGCTACTCCAGAATGGGGGCAAGGAGGAACACCTGGAACCCAGGAGATTCTCTTGGTAATCTTACGTAGGGCTCCCACATGCTGTGGTAAAAATGACGGAAAACTATAGCAACCTAAAACAGGCAGGACTAAGGGGCGACTGGGTGGCTCAGTCGGTTAAGCGTCCGATTCTTGGTTTTGGCTCAGGTCATGATCTTTCGGTTCAGGGGTTCTAGTCCCTCATTGGGCTCTGCGCTGGGAGCCTGCACACTCTCTCTCGCGCGCGCGCAAAATAAATAAGCACTGCTGGGAATTTACCCAAGGGATACAGGAGTGCTGATGCATAGGGGCACTCGTACCCCAGTGTTTATAGCCGCACTTTCAACAATACCCAAATTACGGAAAGAGCCCAGAAGTCCATCAACTGATGAATGGATAAAGAAGATGTGGTTTATGTATACAATGGAATATTACTTGGCAATGAGAAAGAATGAAATCTGGCCATTTGTAGCAACATGGATGGAACTGGAGAGTGTTACGCTAACTGAAATAAGTCATACAGAGAAACACAGATACTGTATGTTTTCACTCATATGTGGATCCTGAGAAACTTAACAGAAGACAGTGGGGAGGGGAAGGGGAAAAAAAAGGTTGCAGAGAGGGAAGGAGCCAAACCATAAGAGACTTAAAAACTGAGAACAGCGGCGCCTGGGTGGCTCAGTCAGTTAAGTGTCAGACTTGGGCTCAGGTCATGATCTCGTGGTTTGTGAGTTCGAGCCCCACGTCGGGCTCTGTGCTGACAGCTTGGAGCCTGAAGCCTGCTTGGGATTCTGTGTCTCTGTCTCTCTCTGCCCGTCCCCCACTTGTGCATTGTCTCTCTATCAAAAATAAATACAATGTAAAAAAAATTTTAAAACAGCAACAACAAACTGAGGGTTGATGGGGGTGGAGGAGAGGGGAAAGTGGGTGATGGGCATTGAGGAGGGCACCTGTTGGGATGAGCACTGGGTGTTGTATGGAAACCAATTTGACAATAAATTATATATTTTAAAAAAGTATATTTCAGAAAACACTGAATTTATAAAAAACAAACAAATAAATAATAAAACAGGCAGAACCATTTAAATCACAAAAACTTCTAGAATAAAGGGGCACCTGGGTGGTTCAGTGGGTTGAGCATCTAACTTCAGTTCAGGTCATGTTCTCGTGGTTCGTGAGTTCGAGCCCCACATCGGGCTCTCGGGCTCTCGGGCTCTCTGCTGTCAGCGCAGAGTCACTTTGGATCCTCTGTCCTCCTCTCGGTGCCCCTCCCCCGCTGAGCGCATGTGCGCTTTCTCCCGTGCTCTCTCTCCCAAAAATAAATAAACATTAAAAAAATTTGTTTTCAAGGATAAAGATCTAGGTCACCCCACCAGATTACCCCCCCCCCAATATGACTGGCTGAGGTGCTTGCTGGGGACAAAGAGAAAGGGTGGTGGAAGAACACTCATCTTGTCATGTGACCAATCACAGCCGCGAGCACAGTTGTGGCCAAAGATGTCCTGTGTCTTACTTTGATATGGACTTTTGTACTTCATACTTGTCTTTTTCTCCTCTCTCATTCTCATGCTACCAGGAAGTATTAATGTATAAATCATGGCTATTTCTGTAACTCAATATTAGGCTACAGGATAGCAGAATCCGAATCAGGAAACAAAGGCACATTTATTCAGAGATGGGTAAGGGGGAACTTTGGGTTTCTTCTTTCGGTTCGGCTGTCGGAAGGATAGCTGAATCATACAATGTGAAAGCATGGTGCTCCGAATACCTTTACTTGGAAGTTAAATGTTGAAAAGGAGGTGTTTGGATGCAAAGCTGAGCTGACCCAGGGGTAGATTGTGCTGGGCTGGTTGTGGTTAACCCGGCGCCACCACCATTCATTTTTAAGGCTGAGAACTCTATTTTCCAGAATCCCCTTTCCCTTAGGGTTTTGGGATAGAGCCAGCCAGAGAGAGAAAGTTGTAGGAGGTTTGGAAGATGGAGGTGAATCAGTCACAGTCAAGTATGTGGGTAAACAAGAGATCCACACTGGCTTCCTGGAGCACGACCCCCTTCATCACTGAATTCTGAGATGGTGTGTACAAGCTTCTTGGAGAATCTTGAGACCCACCCACCTTGGTGCTTCAGGCTGAGGTCTTTAGCATGAGCTTCTTTGCTCTTGCAGATAGCTTCCATTACCTCTGTTCTTTTGACTCTTCCCACACTCACGGAAGTCCCTGATTCTTTTTTTTTTTTTTTTTTTTTAAGTTTACTTATTGAGAGAGAGAGGGAGGGAGGGAGGGAGAGAATCCCAAGCAGGCTCCGCGCTGACACTGCAATGCAGGGCTTGATCCCATGAACCACGAGATCATGACCTGAGCTGAAATTAAGAGTCGGATGCTCAGCCAACCGAGTCACCCAGGTGCCCCTGATTGTAACACTTCTTTACACAACTTTTTTAGTTTTTAAGTAATCTCCACACCTAATATGGGGCTCAAATCCATGACCCCAAGATCAAGAGTCAAACACTCTTTCAGCTGAGCCACCCAGGGACCCCTACAAGGTAATTTTAGAACCTTTTTGTTCTTTTAAAAGAAACCCTGTACCCATTAATGGTCACTCCTCATTGCCTCTCTTGGCCCCAGTCCTAAGCAACCAGGAATCTACTTTCTGTCTCCATAGGTCTGCCTGTTCTGGACATTTCGTAGCAATAGAATTCACAATATGTGATCTTTTGCAAATGGCTTCTTTCACTTAATATAATGTTCTCAAGATTTACTCCTGGGCACCTGGCTGGCTCAGTCGGTAGAACATGTGACTCTTGATCTCGAGTTTGTGAGTTCAAGCCCCATTCTGGGCATAGAGTTTCCTAAATAAACAAGCAACCCAGCAAATAAATAGCTTTTAAAAAGATTTACTCATATTGTAAATATGAGTAATTGTAATTTACTCATATTGTAAATACTTCGTTCCTTTTTATGGCCAAATAGTATTCCATTGCATGGGCATACAGCATTTGGTTTATCCCTTCATCACGTGGTGGACATTTGGGTTATTTCTACTTTGGGGCTATTGTCAATAATGCTGCCATGAACATTTGTGTATCTGTTTTTGTGTGGGCCTATGTTTTCAAAATTAAAAAATATTTTGTACTGAAAAACGACACTTTCCAAATGAAAAGACAATCTACAGAATGGGAGAAAATATTTCCAAGTCACATATTTGATAAAGTGCTTACATCTAGAATATGCAAAGAGTTCTTACAATTCAATAATAAAAAATTTAATAATCCAAATTAAAAATGGGTGAAAGCCAGGGCACCTTGGTGGCTCAGTCGGTTAAGCATCCGACTTTGGCTCAGGTCATGATCTCGCAGCTTGTGAGTTCAAGCCCTGCATCAGGCTGTCTGCTATCAACACAGAGACTTCTTGGAATTCTCTGTCCCCCTCTCTCTGCCCCTCCTCCTCTCATGCTCTCTCTCTCTCAAAAATAAACATTTTTAAAAAATAAAAATGGATGAATGGATAAAGAAGTTGTGGTCTATATGCACGATGGAATACTGCTTGGCAATGAGAAAGAATGAAATATGGCCATTTGCAGCAACGTGGATGGAACTGGAGAGTGTGATGCTAAGTGAAATAAGTCAGGCAGAGAAAGACAGATACCATATGTTTTCACTCTTATGCGGATCCTGAGAAACTTAACAGAAGACGGGGGGGGGTGGCAGGGGGAAGCAGAAGTTACAGAGAGAGAAGGAGGCAGACCTAATAGACTCTTAAATACTGCGAAGAAACTGAGGGTTGATGGGGGCTGGGAGGGAGGGGAAAGGGGGTGATGGGCATTGAGGAGGGCACCTGTTGGGATGAGCACTGGGTGTTGTATGGAAACCAGTCTGACAATAAATTTCATATTCAAAAAATAATAAAAAAAATAAAAATAAAAATGGGTGAAGGATTTCAACAGACATTTCTCCAAAGAAGATACACAAATGACCAATAAGCACAAGGAAAGATACTCAGCACCTGTTAGTAATCAGGGAAATGCAAACCAAAACCACAATAAGACACCGTTTCACAGTCACCAGGATAGCTGTCGCCAAAAAGACAAACACTAATAAGAGTTCGTGATACGAGACAGAGCTGGAACCCTCACACGTCGCTGGTGAGAATGTAAAATGTTGCAACAGTGTTTGGCAATTCCTCAAAAAGTAAAGAGAAGGCTCAGCAATTCTGCTCCTAGGTACATAACCCAAGAGAATTGAAAATATAGGTTCCAGGGGAGCCTGGGAGGCTCAGTTAAGGGTCCAGCTCTTGATTTTGGCTCAGGTCATGATCTCACAGTTCGTGGGTTCGAGTCCCACATCGGGCTCTGTGCTGACAGTGCAGAGCCTGCTTGGGATTCTCTCTCTCCTTCTCTCTCTGTCCCTCCCCCTGACTCTCTCTCTCTCTCTCACACAAAATAAACATTAAAAGAAGAAATAAATGGGGCACCTAGGTGGCCCAGTCAATTACGCGTTTTACTTTGACTCAGGTCATGTGGTTCGTGGGTTCAAGCCCCACATCGGGCTCTCTGCTGTCAGCATGGAGACCGCTTCGGATCCTCTGTCCCCTTCTCTCTGCCTGCCCCCCCACCCCCCCCTTCTCTCTCTCTCTCTCAACAATAAATAAAAAACATAGTTCCATACAAAACGGATACATAAATGTTCATGGCAGCATTATTCACAATAAATAGCCCCAAAGGAGAAATAACCCAAGTGTCCACCAAGTGGTGAATGGATAAATAAAATGTAGTATATCCACACAATGGAATATTATTTGGCCATAAAAAGGAACGAAGCACTCATATACACCACGATATGAGTAAATCCACTCTCCCTATTTTTTCTTTTGGCATTTGTACTTTGGGTGTCATACCTAAAACACTATTAACTAATGCAAAGTTATAAAGATTATTCCTCTGTTTTCTCCTAACAGGTTTTTTTTTTTTTTTTTTGAGAGAGAGGGTACAAGTGAGTGAGGGACAAAGAGAGAGGGAGAGAGAGAATCCCACGAGGAACAGAGAAAGAGAGAGAGAAGCAGGGCTCACCCAAAGCGGGGCTCAAACTGACGACCTAAGAGATCATGACCTGAGCCACAGTCCGATCGATGTTTAACTGACTGAGCCACCCGGGCGCCGCTCTCCTCTTTTATAATTTCAGCTCCTCTATCTGGGTCTTTGATCCTCTCTCCGGGTCTAAGTTTTTGGACAGGACCCTTCCAGTGCAGTGATTGTGTTTTTCCCCCAGTGATTTTTGTTCAACCTTAGGCTGAAAAGCCCCTTCCCTGACCTCAATCCTTTCTACTCATGTACAAATTAACTTATCCAAGGCATTCATATTGTGATTCCTGAGGTGTTAGGGGCTGGATGTGTATATAATAGGTACAGTATTTGTCAAACAATCGTATTTATTGGGCAGCTGCTGTGTGCTTGCATGATGCCGGAGCTAGAAAGGTGAGTAAAATATGATAGTTGTCCTCAAGGAGCAAACACACAAGCTGGAGATTCATTCAGAAGTATTTATTTATTCAGTACTTTGTTTTATTTTAAGTAGGCTCCATGTCCAATGCGGGACTTGAACTCAGGACCCTGAGATTAAGAATCACATGCTCAGGGCGCCTGGGTGGCTCAGTCGGTTAAGGACCTGACTTCGGCTCAGGTCGTGATCTCGTGGTCCGTGAGTTCAAGCCCCACATCGGGCTCCGTGCTGACAGCTCAGAGCCTGGAGCCTGCTTTGGATTCTGTGTCTCCCTCTCTCTCTGCCCCTCCCCCGCTTACACTCTGTCTGTCTCTCTCTCTCAAAAATAAACAAACATAAAAAAAAAAAAAGTCATGTGCTCCACCGACTGAGCCAGCCAGGAGCCTCTGTTCAGCACCTTGAAGTGCCCAGCACCAAGCAAATAAGACATCCCTCTTTACTTTTATTTGCTGAATGGTGGCAATGAGTGCACAGGAGGGCACGAAATCCAGTCCAGGAGGAGGGGAAGTGGAGGAGGCAAGGTCTCTTAGAGGAAGTGATGACTGGCGGTCTTCCAGGATGGGTGGCAGTCGGCTGCTGAGGAAGGAAGGAGGCCAAGCCGACCTTCAGAGACGTGGCCTGAGGAGCAGAATGTACACTTCCTCAGTGGGCACCAGGCTGTGCGCGGGGAAAACAGCGCTCCTTCCACCCAGAGAGGGAGGGCGGAGGAAGCAAGTTCCGGGCCGTCTGAAGCCATCCCAGGCAGAAGGCTCGCTTCACCCACTTTACTGCATTGCCTAGAACATAGACCCTTAAATAATAAGACGTCAGATGCACAAACTCAGAGCCTCCCGGATGGTGTTCTGTACAACAGAAGATGCAGACGTTCATTGTGGGAAGTCCACCGTTCTGCAGATGGTTTGGGGAGCTTTTCACCTGAGCATCACAAGAAATACATTGAGTGCATGCCGGGAGATGCCATGTCTGCTGCACTCAGGCGGTGGAGGTGCTGCGTGGCAGGTCCTATAGGTCCAATTCTCCCTGAAGCGGCTGCTCTCCAGAAGCTGAACACAGCTAAAGGCAGGCTAAGGGAGGTGGCTGCAGATGTATAATGGTGCGAAGACCCAAAAGGGACGGTGAAAGCAGTTGAACGGCTGACAACTTCACCTTCCCCTACCGCCTGGTGCAGTAAGCGCTTGGCGCCCCCAAGGGCCCACCTTACTCTATGGCTGGAAGGCATTTGCTCCCTTCTCTGGCTTCTTTGCATTTTTCTGACCTCTTGGGGCAGCAGTGACCCACATGGATGTTAAAGTCAGTGGCTGTTCTCACAGCTGGAATATTGGTTGAGAGGGAGTAGGACTTTTTTTTTTTTTTTATGAAATTTATTGACAAATTGGTTTCCATACAACACCCAGTGCTCATCCCAAAAGGTGCCCTCCTCAATACCCATCACCCACCCTCTCCTCCCTCCCACCCCCCATCAACCCTCAGTTTGTTCTCAGTTTTTAACAGTCTCTTATGCTTTGGCTCTCTCCCATTCTAACCTCTTTTTTTTTTTTTTTCCTTCCCCTCCCCCATGGGTTCCTGTTAAGTTTCTCAGGATCCACATAAGAGTGAAACCATATGGTATCTGTCTTTCTCTGTATGGCTTATTTCACTTAACATCACACTCTCCAGTTCCATCCACGTTGCTACAAAAGGCCATATTTCATTTTTTCTCATTGCCACATAATATTCCATTGTGTATATAAACCACAATTTCTTTATCCATTCATCAGTGGATGGACATTTAGGCTCTTTCCATAATTTGGCTATTGTTGAGAGTGCTGCTATGAACATTGGGGTACAAGTGGCCCTATGCATCAGTACTCCTGTATCCCTTGGATAAATTCCTAGCAGTGCTATTGCTGGGTCATAGGGTAGGTCTATTTTTAATTTTCTGAGGAACCTCCACACTGCTTTCCAGAGCGGCTGCACCAATTTGCATTCCCACCAACAGTGCAAGAGGGTTCCCGTTTCTCCACATCCTCTCCAGCATCTATAGTCTCCTGATTTGTTCATTTTGGCCACTCTGACTGGCGTGAGGTGATACCTGAGTGTGGTTTTGATTTGTATTTCCCTGATAAGGAGCGACGCTGAACATCTTTTCATGTGCCTGTTGGCCATCCGGATGTCTTCTTTAGAGAAGTGTCTATTCATGTTTTCTGCCCATTTCTTCACTGGGTTATTTGTTTTTCGGGTGTGGAGTTTGGTGAGCTCTTTATAGATTTTGGATACTAGCCCTTTGTCCGATATGTCATTTGCGAATATCTTTTCCCATTCCGTTGGTTGCCTTTTAGTTTTGTTGGTTGTTTCCTTTGCTGTGCAGAAGCTTTTGATCTTCATAAGGTCCCAGTAATTCACTTTTGCTTTTAATTCCCTTGCCTTTGGGGATGTGTCGAGTAAGAGATTGCTACGGCTGAGGTCAGAGAGGTCTTTTCCTGCTTTCTCCTCTAAGGTTTTGATGGTTTCCTGTCTCACATTTAGGTCCTTTATCCATTTTGAGTTTATTTTTGTGAATGGTGTGAGAAAGTGGTCTAGTTTCAACCTTCTGCATGTTGCTGTCCAGTTCTCCCAGCACCATTTGTTAAAGAGGCTGTCTTTTTTCCATTGGATGTTCTTTCCTGCTTTATCAAAGATGAGTTGGCCATACGTTTGTGGGTCTAGTTCTGGGGTTTCTATTCTATTCCATTGGTCTATGTGTCTGTTTTTGTGCCAGGGAGTAGGACTTTTTGATGGGGAGAGGAGAGGTTGGGAAACAATTTGATCTATTTCGGTCATTAGATGTTTGAGAAACTTATGCCAGGAATTCTGGTTTGCAGAGTCCAAAAAAAAAAAAAAAAAAAAAAAGCTAGCGAGGTTTTTAAAGTGAAAGCTACCCGAGTCACGTATCATCTGAAGGCTGCTCATGCAGAAGGTCTGATCTACTCTTCGACATCAGAGGGGAAGTACAGGTTCCTCCCAATTCCAGAGCCTCTGTCCTACGTCACCTATACCGAGCAATCAGAGCCCGAGTGAGCCACCTGGGGTCAGCGGTGGGGCCGGGTGAAGCCTCGGTATCTGATGGATTTGGTCTTGAAAGGCAGTGGGGCCAGCATGGGCTCCTGGGAACAATGTCACCTGAGGGGTTGGCAAGTCTGAGGCGCGGGAGGCAGAGCAGAGCCTCCAGAGATCGTGCACCTGTGCTTCCTGTGCTGAATGCCACCAGAAGGGGTCGTGAGCTCTGAGGTGTCTGGATTTGGCCCTTTGGCAGCATTTGGGGTGGTGGTGGCTGGTGGTGGAGGCGTGAGGAATTGGAGGGCCAGGCCAGTTAGGATGGGAAGCTCCAGGAGGCGGGAATGAATGGGCGGCAGGAAGCCGGTCTGAGCCCGAGCCAGGCCCTGCAGCCTCTGCCCTTGGATGTCACCTACCCTTTCAGTGTGCTGTGGACAGAACTGCTGAGGGCACTGCCCACCCGCGGTCCCCATTCCCCCAACTGTGACTCCAGGGCTCCTCCGCCTGTACCTCTACCTCTGCTCTCGTCCCACGGCCCTTTCTCAACGCTGCAGCTCAGAGCTCTTTGCAAAGTAGCTCGGGGTCACAGGGAGGGTAAGGTCCCCGTTGCCCTCACCTGGAGCAGCAGCCACGCCGGACCCCCTCTGCTCCTGCTCCTGAGACGGGAGCCACCCAACGCTGTGGGCTGTCTGACCACGTGCCGCTGCTCCCCCAGACCCCGACCATTGGAACCATTCCCTTCCTTGACCTCACTGTTCTTCGTTATGACTTCTGGACTCTGCATCTACTAAGTCCCAGGGAAACGGAGGGTCCTGTCTGTTCTCTCTGGGGAACACAGCGCCCACCCAGCACAGTGCGGGGTATACACAGAAGGTGGCTGTTTTACAGCTCCTGGGTGAACGGGTGGAGTGTCTTGTTTTCGCATTTTAGGGTGTTAGAGAATGTTTTCAGGTGAAAAAGGGGCACAAGAGAAATGTGGATGAGGGAAGCCATGGGAAAGTGAAGGGTCACGGGGACACCCATCCTTGTGGGCAGGGTGGACACCGTCAGGGGGAGCTATGAGGGAGGTGTGCCGGGGAAACGGCGCCACTGAGATCTGACCCCACACCATCATCTCCGTGTGTTCGTATCGCTTTTCTTGACTGAATGAGTCTGGGAACAAAAGTCACTCACTCATCTGTTCACGTCCAACTTGTAGAAATACTATCTTACTTCCATCGAATTTGACAAAAGTAACAATCCTGCCCAGGGACAGGAGGACATTAACACTCACGCCTGGGGCCGGACACTCATGTGGGGCCGGAAGGTGCACGGTTCGGTTCCCAGCTGCACACACAACCCTCGGAGCTTCCTGGAGTCACAGGAAATTTGACTCACATCCTGGGGTTGCCAGCTTTTTGTATTAAGGCCACCCCTGACGCCCTGAGTAGAAGGCAAAATTCTCCCAGCATAGGGGCCCCTGCGTGGCTCAGTTAAGTGACCCACTCTTGATTTTGGCTCAGGTCATGATCTCGTGGTTCGTGGGTTCGAGCCCCACGTGGGGCTCTGTGCCGACAGCGTTGAGCCTGTTTGGGATTCTACTAAGTAAAAACTTAAAAAAAATTCTCCCAGCTTAGATACAGTTCAGGGCCCATGCTGGCTGAGGCCAACTCTGGGCCTGGTTCCCAGAGCTCTCGGAGGCCTGCCCTCTCCCATCGTGGCCACTTAGGGGTTTATGGCTGCCTTGGTCTGTTGCTGCTGTAAACAAACCCACCGTCCCCCTGGGAAGGACAATGGTGCCCTCAGTGGTCTCTGCCAACCCCAGCTGTTTGGGAGACCTGTGCAGACGACCGCGCTGGAGGCTGAGCCCTGGGACCACAAGACTCGGGAGCAAAAACTGCTTTATTCAGATCTGCGGTCAGTTACAAACTTGGTTTGTTTTTTGGTCACAGGCCCCAGAATGCCATTATTCTGAGTTCACATCAAAATACAAAGCTCAACATTTAGTTTGGAAACTTAAAAAAACCCAAAACACCCAAAACAAAGGTTTGGTTTAAAATCGTCGTTGAGATGTTCTCTCTGGTGCGTCCCCCGTAAGATGACTGCATGTGCTTGAGACCCTGTGGGGATGACTTTCGACAGAGAACATGAAATTGCTGTGTAGTAGGAACATTCAAATGTCATCAAAAAGTTAGTGTCTTTGCACTCGATTTTACTGAAGGTACAAACAATGCCTCTGACCATCTTTGGTTGCAGCACCAGACGATGCCCAACTCCCATGGCCCAGCCACATCCCCTCTGCCCATGGGACAAGCGAGCCTGTCCCGGATGAGGCAGTGACGCTGGGCTGCCACCAAGCAACGTGCTTAATGGCTTGGGGGCCAGGAGGGAGCCAGAGGTGAAGCACTGTCCCACTGAGCATCTGTGCTCCTGGAGGATCTTTTCTTCTAGAAAGTGGAGCTGTAGGGCCCAGCCCCAGAATTGCTGGCAATGCGTGAAGAATGACCCTCACTTTGCCAAACGCGATGGCAAAATCTAGGCTTAAAGTTAGGAATCAGAGAACCATCCTCTAACTTTCTCAGGAACCTCTAGGGTTTTGGAATCTTCTCTGGAACCAGACACTGAGGGACCGTCCTGCTGTCGGCAGGGAGAGGAGAGGCACGCCACCTTGTCAACCTTAAGGATGGCGAGGCCCCTCCTGGGCAGCACTGCCTCCCAGGCCTCACACAGCTAGACCCTGGGGTGTCAGGTTGGAGAAAGGCCTGGAGGCCCATTTCACTGCAGGGCCTGTGGCTGAGGGAAGCAGGGAGGACCGAGTGGCTGGGTCCGGCACCGTCCTGTGACACTAACAGGCCCTTTGATGTCACTCCCTTCCTTGCCAAGCCTGGACCACACCCTTCCGGTTTCATCTCCTCTTACGCGTGGCATGGCTCCGTGGCTGCAGGAAAGTGGCCCCCTAGCTCGGAGGTGGCCTCTCAGGCTCGAGGGAGAGGCTGTGTGGGCCTCTCGCTGGCGGCCCTGCATCGGCACCCGGCCGGAGGTCAGAGATGGTGCAGCTTGCTGCGCTCGGTGAGCAGCGTCATGGCCACAGCGTAGAGGAGGTAGCCCAGCACGAGGAGCAGGGCGCAAGGGAGGGGCCCAATACAGAACAGGGAGGCCACGAAGAAGGCCAGAAGCAGCGAGAGCAGCGTCCGGTAGCTGCCCAGGAAGCGCAGGCTGAGCCTAGGGCCCCGGGGACGGCGGGCCGCACACCCTCGTGCCACCGGGCTCAGCAGGTGCCTGTCTGCCAGCCCGGGCTCCGTGAGGTGGTACCGACAAAAGCTGCCGAGGAAGTCGGCACGGGAACACAGGGCTGCCATCGGGCCTGCAAACTGGGCAGAGACAGAGGCACGGGGAGTGGGCGCGGGCAGGGCCGCACGCTGCCCCGGCCTCTCCCCGAGGGTGGCAGGACCGGAGGCGGGGGCGGCCCTCCCGCGTGCACTCACCCTGCGGTTGATGGCGGAGGACAGCCGGAAGAGCACGCGGACCAGGCTGGCGATCTCATAGCTCCGGATGGGCTGCAGCTCTGAGTCACCCTGGTACTCGATGTCAAACCTTCGCAGCCCATTGATGATCTAGAAGCAGCAAAGGAGGCGAGCCCCGGGTGAAACCTGGGCCGTGCGAGCAGCCCTGCGAACACACCTCTGCGACGCCTCACAAGTGCGGTCTCCGCTGCCGGGCCTGCCGGGACAACAGGGCTCGGAGGCTCGGCCAGCGGGAGCCACGGCCACGCCGCCAGGAGAGCGGAGCCCTCCGGGGTGTGGCCCTTACCTGGTACCGGCCCAGGGGCGTGAGGATGAGCCCGTCCTCCCCCACGACGCAGTCTGGGAGCTGCTTCTTCCCATTCTCATCTTGAGTTGTCCCCAAGGCAAGCGTGAGCTGGGTGAGCTGAGCCTCGCTGAGCTGTGAGGGAGGAAGCCCCGTGAGGAGGCAGTGCCGCTTCCTGCTACCTGCCTTCACTCTCGGGGTGAAGGGAGGAGACTGGCCCCCCTGGGCCTCTAACGGCGACAGCAAGGGGGCCCAGACGTGACATCGTGGGCACGGGCTGTATCTCCCACGGGCTGGGCAGGGGATGAGGGCCGCGGGACCGAACGCCAGGAAGGGGACAGCTCCCCCGGCTCGTACTCGGAACATCTGGCACAGGTACTCCAGGGCCTTCTCCAGGTACTCGTCTGTCTTGCGGACACTGTCCTGCCCCATCTCGTCCAGGTCGTTGGCTGCGTAGGAGCCGTTCGTGTCTGTGGAGCAGAAGCCCAGCCACGACAGAAAGGGGCGGCCGGCCGTGCTCTCCCCGCACTGGTCAGAGATGGACTTGGCAGTCTGCTTGGCCTGCGTGATGAGCTGAGCCAGGCGCAAGACCTGCGGGGCATGGGGGCAGGTCAGCCAGCTCGGGTGGTGCCACCGCACGCCACCCAGCCACCAAACAGGCTGGCAGGCGGACCTGGGGGCCCCCAGCAGGCCAGGAGGAGGCCAGGGTCTTTCAAGACTAAGACGTGCATATTCTCTGTGTGTGTGTGTGTGTGTGTGTGTGTGTGTGTGTGTGTATTTCCTTTGGAGAGACACAGAGGCAGACTGTGAGCAGGGGAGGGGCAGAGAGAGAGGGAGACACAGAATCCAAAGCAGGCTCCAGGCTCCAGTTGTCAGCACAGAGCCCGATGTGGGGCTCAAACTCAGGAGCCCTGAGATCATGACCTGAACCAAAGTCAGACACTTAACTCACTGAGCCACCAGGCGCCCCAAGACGCCCATATCCTAAATGTGGAAACTTTCTAGCAAGTGCTGCCTTTATCATCAGAAAAAACGTAGACCGCACTGAAAAAAGAAAAAAAGCCAAGGTACAGCAGCGTCCACCAACACCCAACCTTCCTCCTTCCGTACAACACGTGTGCTCTCCCTGGCCCTGCTGTTGCCACGGCTTCGGGACGGCCGTGTGGCCTGGGGGAGCCCCAACTCACCAGCGTCCGCACCTCGGGCCCAAACATTGGGGTGTACTTGCAGTCCTGGCCCTCCAGGCTGTAAACGTGGCTCTTCACCTTGAAGGAGGCGTCTGTGACGGCTGGGGGCCACGAGGACAGGAAGCTGCCGGTGAAAGTGGGAGCTGTGAAGAGTCGGTGCTGGCGGTGTGGGATGACGAGTTCTGGCTCCAGGAACAGCTGTTCCCCTGGAAAGCAGAACCCGACTCTGGCTTCAGCTTCCATGGCACCAAACAGCCAGTAGCCGCTGGCTGGCTTCCTGGGTGCCGCTGAGGCTTCCGAGGGATAGGGACCGAGTGGCACAGGGGCCCAACTCCTAATGTTCCTGGAGCCCCCACCAGTCTCAACAGGAAGGCCGACATGCACAAAAGAAAACCAGAGAAGCTAACACCCGATAAAGCCATCTAAGACACGACACGGGCCAAGACTGCTTTCTGATGCCACCAAGAGTCACCAGGGAGACACAGCTCTGAGCTCTGCTTCCCCCGCCCAGCACCCCCGCAGCTCCTGCCCGGCACGCGTGCCACAGGGAAGGCAGGATGCCGCTAGGCTCCGATGTCCACCCCGCCACCGTGCACCAGGAGTCCCCGTGGCACCTCTGCCAGCCCACCGCGAGCCCGTGAGGCACATGCAGGGTCCGTGGGTCCCTCTCTAAGTGCTGCTTCCCTCTGGCTGAGGGCTTACCTTTCTGGATCATTTCAGCCAGGTTGGGCTGGGCAAAGACTTTGGCCACTCGGAATACCATGAGCGCGTTCTTGGGGCTGACCAGGTCGGTGCGGAGCGCGCGGCTCAGGAAGCCCACAAAAAGCTTGGTGTACATCAGCAGATTCTCCTGCACAAAGGGTGCCCTGGGGACCAGGCAGTGCATCAGGGCTCAGAACTCCCACTGGAGGCAGGACTACACCAGTCTATGCCCCCGCTTCACTAGCGCTCTCTTCCTTGGGTTCCAGGTTCTCCCCTGCCACGACCTCATCGTGGCTGAGGGACCAGGGGTGGGGGAAAGGGAGGAGGCACAAGGGAGGCAGGGAAGACCTAGGCCTCCTATAGACGGCGCAATCCTCTGTAGGATGCGGCCCTTCCCGAGAGGGCCAAAGCCTCCGCAGCAGAGGCTGGCCCGGGCACCAGAAGGAGCACAAGGAAGGCAGTCGTGGAGAGGAGGCGCTGGCGGAGGCTGGGGGGTTGGCCGTGAGGGCGGGAGGGGAGGCGGTGGTGGCTGCTATGCAGAACGCTAGTGAAGACGGGTCGAGGGGTGCTTGGGGGCGAGTGCAAACATACATCTGAGGGGAGACAGTCAACGGCAAGGGGACAGCACAGAGGAGTCACCAGCTGTTTCTGTGGGAGATCAAGCCCAGGGCCCAGACAACAAAGCACAGTCAAGGAGGGAGGGGCCTGTGCCCCACCTGGAAGCAGGTCCCCCTAGGGAGGACAACGGGCCGGGGCTCACCATCTCTCCGACACACACCGGGCCTGGCAGTCGCTGCTCTGAGCCTGCTTCTCAGGTGCATACCTCCAGGGCTGTAGGTAGCTCAGCCACATCTCCAGGACCTGGTGGGACACGTGTGCCCTGAGGGCCTGGAGGCTGGCATTCTGCTGGGCTGTGGGGCTGGGGCTTTGGTCCAGATCCTTGGGTGGCCTGGAGCTCGGCTCCCGGCAGGCAGCTCAGGTGAGGAGGGGGTGATCCTAACCGTGGGGCTTCGGTTCTCCTGGAGGTGTTACCACGTTCTCTTCCCACCCGCCACTCCGAGAGGGAGCAGGAGGGAACTCCGCATCCCCTATGATGTTTCTTTTTTCATCTTTAATTAAAATGATTTTTTTAATCTGCAGATAGCTGACACACAACGTTACATTAGTTTTAACCCTTAGGATATGTAACCCTCGTGCCAGCCCTTCGGAAGTGAGTGTGGAACGTGTGGAACACAGGAATGCTTTCCCCAGCTGAGGGAGCGGAGCCTGTGATGCTCAGTGGGGCTGGGAACCCACCCAGCGTGGACCCACTGGGTTCCAGGTCAGGGCAGACAGCTTTTCTGTACCTGGGGGCTGGCTCTGAAAACTCAAATGAGCAGAACAATGTGACCCACCAATGTGACCCTCTGCGGCAATAGCTGATTCCTTCCTGCATCCGCCCCACGGGACCTCCCTCATCAGGCACAGAGGGCAAAGACAAAGAAAGCAAGATGGGGCTGACACTCACGGCTCTGAAGGACGCATCCAGGGGCCAGTGGCCAAAGCAGTGCTGCAGGAAAAGGTAGAGTTTCTGCTGGACAAACCTCGGGACGGCGGCCCTGCAGGGGAGGGGAGGCGAGGAGAGGGTCCCCTCATAGGTGAGCCAAGTGGCTCCCGGTTCCAAGGGCCAGCTCTGCCGGGGTGAACACTGGGCACCCCTGAAGGCAAGGCCTCCTATTTTGGGCCCCATTTTTCACAAAGAAACCAAAGTTCAGAGAGATTAGGGAATGTCCCAAGGACACACAGCACACAAGCGGTTGACCTAGCATGGCTCCTGTGACCACCTCTGCTTGGGTCACCACACACAAGTCACCTGCTCTGCTGGCCCCAGTTGGCCTAGGAGTCAGGCCACCGTCCTGGCCCTTTTGACAGAAGGACTGGGGGAGCAGAGGGGAAGAGGAGCGGGAGGGTGCAGCACAGAGCTCAGTCTCCCATGACAAATGAGCCACTTTGCAGTGAAGGCACTCCCAGCCCATCGGCTTTCCTGGGCATTCTGAGTGCGGTCAACGTAGATCTTCCACTCTGCCCACACTGGGGAGGAGGGGACAAGACAGGGCAACAAGATGGGGCCTCTTTCTGGCCAGCCTGGCTCTTTCTACTGAAGACGGCAGGCCTGGAAGGAAAGGCCGTGGCAGCCAGGCAGCCCCCACCCGCCTGTGGAGCCAGAGGAGGCGTCGGGAAACAGACCCAGGAGGGGTCAAGGTGATTTCCCACCTGCCCCACCCTGCAGACGCCTCACAGGCCGACCCCACGCCCTAAGGATAGGTTACTGTGGGCAACAAGTATGTGCAGTAGGAGGCAGTGGCAGCCAGGGACACGGGAGGCCTGTGCATGCCCTGTACCCACCGTTTGAACTCCTCCAGGGGACTGGTGGCGTGAGAGTGGGTGGAGGGAGAGACCTGCTCAGGCTTCAGGCTGTTGGAAAAGGCGTGCAGATGCTTTAGCAGCAGGCGCACCACCAACACGTGCTCCTCCGTGGGTGTGAATGACTCCTGAGGTTGAGGGGGAGCTGTGTCAGGACCCAGACTGGTCCCAGGTGGGGCCCCCAGGCCTGGCCATGTATGTCCCGCCCAGGACCACTTCTCCCCGACAGGATGTGTGGGCCACCCACAGGGCCCTCCCTGGGCCTGGCACGCAGCAGATAGACCTCGCATGCCAGCTCTGAGACCCGCTAAGAGCACGCAAGGCAGGGCGGGACGGCTTTGCTAAAGCAGACCTGAATGCTTCCCTGTGTGCTTCCAACCGCTTCTTGCACCCTCTGTGGTTGACTCGGGTCATTGCTGCCCGGCCAAGTCCTCAGGGGTCCCCCCCAACTCCTGGCCAGCCAGAGGAGGAGCAGGGGGCAAGGCAGGCCAGTATCCCACCCTGGATCCGGACTCAGGGTCTCCTGCCTGCCTCCCAGGTATATGAAGACAGCTCGCTGGGGCCCATGGCTTCCTTTTTCAGGGAGAAACACTCCCAAATTCCTTCTCCTGCTGTAACCCTCACCCTTCCATCCACTTCCTGTCCTGGACACAGCCAGCTGGGGCTTGGCGCAGGGTGGCCCTTCCTCTATTGCTAACAGCCCTGCCGTCAGCACAAGACAAGAGTGCTTTCTATCTTGTCAGGTGAAATTCTCATTCACAAGGTTCAGGTAGGATCTTTAAGACCCAGCCCCGAGAGGAAAGCCTGTCTGCTGGCTCTTCTGTGACGGAATACAGGATGGAGTCTCCAGAGTGGCAGAGGATGGCACCGGCAGGATACGCTGCCTCCGGCTCCCAGCTCTGGGGTGCCCGGACGCGCTCCTCTCCCCACACTCACCCCCCAGGCCTCTGGGACCCCCACAACCTCGACAGAGCTTCTGGCAGCCTAGTCCAAATCCTGCGCAACGTTGAGGCTGGCACAAGCCGTGCCTCCTGGCACAGCCCGGGCACCCAGTCACAGCCCCACCACTGCCCGCGGCACTGCCTTCTCCGCTCTCCTTGCCATGGATCTGTCTCCACAGGCCTAGGCAACACACCACACGACTCGATATGACTGCGGGGGAAGCTACGGGGCTTCAGGAGATTTTCTTCTGCTTATCTGTAAGCTTAGGCGATGAACTTGCATCATTTGAACAACAAAAAAAAGTAAGATATTTTCACAGTAACGGAGGATCAGAGGGCACTGTTGCCAGGCTGTGACTCCCCCCAGGAGCCTCCCCCTTTCTCATTCCTGGCCCCTCGCCGACCCACCCACCATCTCCCTAGCGGAGGACAGAGCATTGGCACTGAACCGGGAAGCTCCTTGGGCTATCTTCCCTCTGGACAGAAGCCAAACCTTCCTTCTCACCCCCCCACCCTCGAGAGCCAAATCCCCACAGGAATCCAGCCACCGCTGCTGTAAGTGGGCCTCCTCCACCCGCATGGCCGTTAGGGACACTTTCCCAAAGCCAGTGGCATTTCTCACTG
Source organism: Prionailurus bengalensis (assembly GCF_016509475.1). NCBI lineage: Eukaryota > Metazoa > Chordata > Mammalia > Carnivora > Felidae > Prionailurus > Prionailurus bengalensis. Next base: position 29,041,281 of record NC_057356.1, read on the forward strand.
GGCCCAGCCCTTCTCAGCTCAGCAACCCTTCCCATGGTGGGTGGGGGGAGGGCTCTTCCCCCTCCTGCTGTGCACTTTTCTCCAGGGATGCTGCTCTTGGCCAAGTGAGCCCTTCCCCAACACATGCTGGAGTGGTACCACTTCTGTGCTAAACCCGCCCCTGCTGGCCCTTCTGGATCATTCTCTTCCCTCTTCCCTGTGGCTGCTGCTTCTGAGTGGGAACCCTGTGCGCACTCACCACCCCATCCCAGCAAACGTGATTTCTTATCTTGTGCTCAAATATCAGGTTAAATGTGGTGTGCTCCCACTGAGGGGGAACTGGACAGACCCCTGGCCTCGAGCATGGGATCTAGATGCATGCTTTCTGCCCAAACTTCCTGACATTCATCTCATGAATCCATGAACTACCAGACTCCATCTGCCCTGAAACAGCCTGTAGTCCTGCACTCCATCTACCGACCTCAAGACTTCAAATCCGTCCACACTGGTCATCTCTGCCTAAAGCAGACCAGTCTCCGTGAGGCCCTCTCTTGCTCTCGCCTACCTCTGTGGGAGCACAAAAGTCCACAAGAGGCCAGGCCCCAGCATGCTCAAGGACCAACAGCCTCTCCAGGCTAGGGGACGAAGCCCTTGTCCTCCCTGCCCCTTGGCCTCACACAGGCTTGGGACTGACAGACCACGCCACCATGAGCCTTGGGGCTTCCCTGGGCTCAGTCAGTTCCTAGGTACCAGGCCCGCAAAGCCAGGTGAGTCAGGCCACTGCGAAGGCCACACTGTTTCCGCTCCCTCAACCCAGGGCCAAGCACAGAAGTCACCAACTCCCAAGAGCCTACCACATTCCAACTGGCTTGGGGCTTGGCCAGGCAGATCTGGTGGCCTCACACCCCAAACCCGGGCTAGTCTACCAAGCTGAGGGCTGAGCCAGGCTAAAGACGGATGCCTGCCACCATCCCCAACACACACTGGCCTCACTCTGCTTGGAATTGGCCTGAATCACCCCAGTTGGCCCCCGGCCGGACCCTCGCTTTACCACTGCACTGCCATGCGCTCCATGGCTCACACCACAGGGCAGGGGTGAAACAAAACAATATGAGAGCGGCCAGTACTTGGTAGGCGTGGAGGGCCTGGAGGCTGGGTTGGGCAGGGCTGTGGAGGGCGCTGGAGACACTGAGTCGGTAGTGCAGAACCTCCAGCTGAGAGACAACAAAACAGAGAAGCCAAGAACAGGCAGGGAGGGCAGAGGACAGGGCAGGGGACAGGAGGGGAGAGACCGGGGAGGGGACAGCAGGGAGAGAAAGACAAAAGTGAGCCCAGAAGTAAGGAGAGAAAACAAAAAACAAAAACAAAAACAAAAACAAAAGCACGTCAGTGACAATCCAAACAATCACAGCCCAGCAGCCTCAGACCAATGGGACACCACCCTCTCAGCCGCCCAGACGGAGCCCTTCCTGGTGGGCAGACTAGAGCCAGGCCCAAGGGGTGCTCTTCCACCTGCCAGGCAGAGGGACAGACAGACCCTCAAGGTCACTTGGGCAGCCTCCTTCATGTCTCTGGGGCCTGAAGTTCTCTCCAGCTCCCTGAGGTCAGCCTGACTCACTTTCCTTCCAGAGGGTCCTGCCCTCCCCCAACCCTGAATGCTCTGTGTGCAGCGTGTGCACACTGGAGCCCACCAGGATCCCAGGAGTCCTGCTGGGACACACTGATGGCCACCAAGGCCCTGAAGGCCCCGAGGCTCAGAAGAGAAATTTTTGAGGAGCTAGTTCCAGATGGAGACCTCTTTGCTCAAGAAAGAAAAATTTGTAACTTATTGGACTTCCCTGTGTTGTCCCAAGAAGAAATTTACCAAACTGATATATGATGAGATCAGTTCCTAGGTGTCAAAGATCCAATCAGCGACCCCTCCTGAATGGGGCTGATTCCCAGGGTGGCACAGAGGCAAGCAAGGTTTAGCTCACCAGGCCTGACACCTTCCACACCCCACATTCCCGAAATCGTTAAAGGTAACGTGAACACTCATGGGTTCGAATCCTGGGAGACCCACCTCTCGTACCTCACCAGGACTCCCCAACTCCAGACACACAGAGCCCTCCATCAGTCCCGACGGGCCCCAAGAATCTGGTCACGGCCACACACACCCAGAGGCAGCTGGAACCCTGAGGCTGGGACAGCCTGGGCCATGGGGGATGACAGCAGAGCTGGCTTAAGCTGTCCACCCCTACCCCACCTCTGCCCTGCCCCGCTGCAGCGACAAGGCCTGCTAAAGCAGTCCCCTTTAGCCAAGCACAACCCAGAGCCGGCCCTTGCACACATCCTGCCCTGGGAGGGCCATGCCTCCCACCGCGTACCATGCTTCACACGGGAGAGGTCAGAATGCATGTGCCAGACCTCGAGGAGACAGGCACAGCCACAGACGCGCAGAGCAGGGGCAGGAAGCAGCACAGCAAGGAGGTGTCTGCCCTTCATGGCCTTCCTCTGGGCCAGACCCGGGCTCAGCGACAGCTCTCAGTGAGGAATCAGGGAGCACATGGTTCCCCTGTTGGGGGTCTGCCCAGCCTGCAGGAACACAGTGCAGGCCCCACAGTGTCCTGCAGGAATATGCGGTCTTTACCGACCATCTGACTCTCCTGAAGCCCTCCCTGCCCAGTAAGCTGGGGCAGAGCAGAGGCCCGGGCTGTAAGGAGCGAGCATACACTCCGGACCCAGGCTAGGCATGGAAGCACCATGGGACCTCTCAGAGCTGCGTTTCCTGCATCTTTCACATCAGGAAAACTGACCCCAAGGCTAGGATTTCCAAACGGCACAGCACAGGCCTGGGTAAATGGTAAGGAGCCTCAGGTGAAGCAGACCTGCATGGCTGTCCTTCTCCCCTTCCCACACACCAGGTTTTCTTAGGTTTTGCTTTCAGCCTCAATAGGAGGCAAAGACAAATAGGAAACAAAACAAAACAAAACAAAACAAAACACAACTAAACACCTCAATGGGTACCTGGTGGGGGCTTCCCAGTCGCCCCCTGACTACCAGTCATTCTGAGCAGCTCTCCCCTGCCCTGTGGTCTGGCCAAGAGGAAGCAAACGTGAGGAAGAAGGGGAAGGCTCCCCTGCTCCGGCAGGGACGGCCCACCCTCCTCCCTCGTATAGGGCTCGGGATCCTCACAGGAGACAACCTAGAGGACCTCTGTGACTGGCAGATCTGCTAAAAATGACAGTGAATGTGCTCCCCCTGGCTCAGAAGACAGAACGAGCAGATGGGAAGGCAATGCAGCAAAGCAGCCCCGGCCTCTGCAAAAGCCACATGCACAGGGGCTGAGTGAGCCCCCAGGGCCCTAGGGGGAAGCCTGGCCCCTGACCCCCGTGCACCAGCCAGGAACATGCAGCCAGTCCACTGTGGAAGCAGCAATGGCAGTGCAAGCACTTAGTAACACGAGAGGCCCAAGACAGAGTTCTGGCTTTTCCTCTGTTCCCTGTGATGTCAAGGACAGAGATTTGGGTCACTCTGCACTTTAAGAGAGCAGTGGTTGGGGGCTGCTCCCCAAATGGGTACTCAGAAGGGCAGCAGAGAAGCAGAACCGGTTGCCAACACTTTGCAGAACCACCACCACTTGCTGGAATCACAGAGGGAAGGTCACAGGCCACCCCTGTGAATTTTAGCCTATAGAGTGTTAATTCGTAAGGAATCTCTCAAGAATTCTGTCTGGCGTTGACAAAAGCAAAGTCTGAGCAGCAAACACAGAAGTGCACAGAAGCCACAGATCACACAGTTGGTTACAGGCCCCAGTTCACACGTTTCAGGCGGTTTCATGGAGCGTGAACCTAGGTGCCCACCCTGCCTAGTAAGAGGCGAACAGAGCTGTTGTACTCTGACGCGTCTGCCGGCCCTGGGAACGTTCCAGGGACACAGCTGCCTTCACGCCTCTGCAAATGAGCATGCTGCCCTGTGAGGGAAGAGAAGGGAAAAAGAGGAGGAGACAGGCCAGGCTGCATGCAGGGAGGCATCAGATCCCACCCACTGCAGAAAGGGCTGCCTGCCAATGCTCTGGAGGAGGTGGAAGGCAGTACGGGCACCAAGGTGAGCGAAGTCGGCCGGGTGCCACCTCAGCAGGAAAGCAGGAGACGCTGTGATAGCAGAGGGAACAGGCCCGGATGTGACTCCCAGAGGCATCCGCAGCTCTCCTGGCCCCAGAGCACGAGCACCACAACCTCAGCCATTCCGGCTGCCAGGGAGGGGGCTCTGGAAATAGCATGGGGAGGACCCCAGAGAGGACAGGCCTCCAGCCCGCAGGGTGCAAGCCCACCCCAGAATGAAACCCACCTGCCGTCCGGCATCAGAGTAAGGGATGATGGTGAGTTTCTGCTTCCCACCATCCAGCCCTTGACAACGAGCTGAGATCAAGGACAAGAAGCAGCAGGTGGACCAGGCACACCAGGGCCAGAGCAGAGCGGGTGAAAAAGTGTGGCAACCTACCTTGGCGTGAGGGGACTGCATTTTTTGGTACATCTCCAAGGAATAATGATGAAGCCACATTTCAACAAAAACCTGCAAGAGAGCACCGGATGGTCAAATGGTTTCCATCTAAGGTATCACAGCCATTCCAGGGGCAGTTCTTTTCAACCAACGGTGTTGGGAAAACTGGATATCTACATGCAAAAGAATAAAGCTGGACCTTTACTTCACACCATGAATAATAAATAACTCAGAACGGATGAAAGGCGTACATGTAAGAGCTAAGACTTAAAACTCTTAGCAAAAACTGTGGGCAGAAAGCTTCAGGACACTGGACTGGGCTATGATTTCTAGCTCTAAAAGCACAGGCAACAAAAGAAACCAGACAAATTGGACTTGATGAAAATTCAAAAATATTTTGCACGTCAGAAGACATTATCCACAGACAAAGGTCACCCACAGGATGGGGGAAAGTATTTACAAATCGTGTATGTGATAAAGAACGGATACCCAGAATAGAAAGACAACTCCTAAAACTCAACCACAAAAAAATAAAGCCACTCAATTAAAAAATGGGCAAAGGACTTGAACAGACATTTCGCCAAAGACGTACCAATGGCCGGTAAGGACATGAATAGATACTCAAATCATCAACCATGAGGGAGGTGCAAATCAAAACCACAGGGAGACACCACCTCACATCCATGAGGATGGCTATACTAAAAGATAGAAAATGATGGGCATTGGTAAGGTCGTGCACCGCTGACAGGAATATAAAATGGTACGGCCACTGTGGAGAATGGTATGGCGGCTCCTTAAAGTATGAAATAGAACTATCACATGACCCAGCAATTCCCCTTCAGGGTATATACCCCAAAGAACCGAAATCAGAGTCTCTAAGAGATATCTGTACATCCACGTAGAAACAGCTATTCACAATAGCTAAAATGTGTTAACAACCCAAGTGGCCATCCATAGATGAACAGAAACACAAAAAGGGGAATATCCACGTGACAGAACATTATTGAACTCTGGGGCACCTGTGTGGCTCAGTTGGTTAAGCATTGGACTCTTGATTTCGGCTCAGGTCACGATCTCACGAATCATGAGATCAAGCCCTGTGTCAGGCTCTGCGCTGAGAATGGGGCCTGCTTAAGATTCTCTCTTGCGCCCCCTCTGCCCCTTTCCCCTGCTCGTGTGCATGCGCCCTCTCCCTAAAATAAAACAAACAAACAAAACCAAACAACAACAACAAAAGCGCTACTGGGGCAGGGGTTTAATATCCAAATGATGGTGATGACAGGAAACATCTCCAGCAACGTGGGAACAGGTTGAAAATGTCGAAGGTGGGGAAAGCTTTTACACGGATCCAATGGAAACTGAGCAGCGCTCATATTACCATGAGAAAGACAAAAGTCTTTGGAAAGGGGACGCTGGGATGAAAAATACTACCAATGACATACAGGTTAGACACATGGGCACGTTTCTTCTAGTCTGATTCCCACACGCCACAGCAGGAGAACACCAACAATTCAGAACCACTTTCAGGCTGAGGACAGTCTTTAGGCCTCTGCCCCTGGGGGTGGAAGGTGGCCAGGCAGTTTATTTTGAAACAGAAGATGAGAAGAGCCTCCTCGCGCTCACCTGAAGCAGAGTTTCTGACCTCCAGATCTCATGGGAGGCAGGGTCTGCATTCACAGATGTCTGATGAGAGATGTGTCGCTTTAGGAGGCTGGTGTGGTGGAGGCCATAAGAAGCGAAGGGCATGGTTGGTGTTCTGAGGGAGACACAGGAAAAGGCCTTCGTTAGGGGATCCTGCTGGCACAACCAGGGGCAATCTCAACATCAACATCACTGGCAACAGTAACCATTACCACTTGTTGAATCATAGAACGACCCCCAAATCCATACAAATCCATATCGATACACACCATCAACAGACAGGAAGAAAAGTCTTTCCTACCACAGAATGCCCACTGATAACTATAGGATGAAACCAGACAGCTACCATCTGGCAACCAACCAATTAATAACTGATTTGGCTGACGATCGTCAAGGGACACGAACACCACTGATAATTACAGAGTCTCAGTAGATCTTCCCAACAAATCCCTTTTGTTAATTAATTTAGGCACAAAGGACCCATTTAATTTTATGGTAGGAAAACCTGGCCAACACCCCCTTGGCCCAGCGATCAAGACAATGTTGCAAGCACACAGACTCCACGGGCTGCTGGGTCTAATCACTAGGAAATACCAGAGAACTTAAGATAAGGGCATTCTGCACACCTCCAGGCTGCACGCTTCAAAGGTGTTGAGGTCAGGAAACAGGGAAAGACTGAGAGAGTGTTCCAGACTGGAGGGGGACCAGAGCCAACCACACACAGAGAGTGACCCTCCCCCAGATCCCAGCCAGGTGGCAAACATTAGTGGGGTAGACAGTGCAGCCCGAATGGGGTTTGAGGATTAGATGGCAGCCGGGTAGCAATATTAATTCCCTGACTTGGATAGAAGTGCAGGAGGCTGTGTAGGAGAATGCACTGGCTCTTAGGAAATACACTCCAAGACATTAAGAGGGAACAGGCATTGCATTTATCACTTACTCAAATGGCCCAGGAAAAACACATACAGATAAAGAATGGAATGATTCACAAACGTAGGTGAAGGACTTATGAAAGTTTTTTGTTATTGTGGCAAGTTTTCTAGAAGTCTGAAATTCTATGTTAAAACAAGCCAACAAAATCGGGCCCAGAGAACAGCTGGGCAGCTGAAACCTGCCTCTGAGAGGGTGTGAACCTGGCCAGCCCTGGTCCTTCTTGGCCGCAGCATTACTGATGCCGGGGCAGCCTCTCCCCACCTCCGTGCCCCCACCTCCTCTTTTCAATCCCCCCTCCTTGGGCACATCTGTGCACACATGTGAGGTCTGGGTCACAGCACGGCACATGTCAGCAGATGTGGGGTGGGCCTGAACCTGCCTCCCAGGGAAGAAGGCACACCAGCAAGACTGAGGAGGGTGAGGAGCACAGCTGGCAGCTCCCAGGTCAGGAGCGTCTCCTGGGGAGAGGCGGCCAATGAGCCACTGGCTAAATGCACCCCGCCAAGGCCTCAGTTCACCCTCGAGTTGAGGCTGGCTGTACACTCCCGTCCTGCACGGTCTAGCCACAGCCCAGCCTTGGACTGGCACGAAAGGCTTTTTGCCCCAGGGCCTCTGGCTCAGGCCAAGGCCTGGTCCTGCAGCCTACACACATTCTTCCTGTTCTTATTCCTCCACATGTCAGCCCTGCTGTGGCCTGCCCACAGCCCCTTTCTCTCCAGCACCACCTGCCTAGTGCCATCAATCAGCCCTGGCAACACACCGCTTCAGTGTGGGGCTTGGATGCACATGTGGGGAGGGCTGCTGTGGGCAGAACCCAGCCCACTCCCAGACCAAAGCCAGCCCTCGTCCTTGTGGCCACAGGACCTAATCACTGAAAACCCACACAGATGTCCTCCTTTACCCTCCTCTCCAGTCTGTGCTAGGGCAGCTGGGGTTGAGATCTCAGGCATAAGAAAAGTTGGGACACCATGAACAAAGAGTGGCACTACTGTCCCTATGAGCAATGCCCGCTGACCAGACCACCCCCTCATGGAAGAACCAGGCCTTAAAGGCTAGCCACAGGGCTGGGCCACCCCAGGCCAAGGGCCAGGGCAACCAGAGAGCCTTACCTGGGAGCAGGTGAGGGGTTGGGCCCCCCAGGACTGGAGGAGAGTGCGGGGAGCACACTGCCTTCTGTGGGCAGGAACCATGACAGGTATCTGTCCACGAGGATGAAATAGGCACAGTCTGAAGTTCGTATGTGGAGAGTCCCAGGGAGTGGCTGGAAAAGCAAATCTGCATTGGTGTGTAGCTCTGGGTGCCACCCTGGCTGCTAACCCCAGCAACTGCAGGGCTCAAATCACTGCACATGAGCCCTGGGACATGGGCCATATCCCAAGGGCCCGAACACAAGCACCTTGGGCAGTGCCAGGAGCAAAGTTCCCACCACAGGGGGCTAGACCCCACAGTCCTTTTCGGCACATGGGAAGATGATGTACAGCAAACTTCCTGGGCACCTCTGCCCTGCGCCCATGCCCAGTAAAGCACTTCCTGTGGGAAGCCTTCCCGACTACCACTCGAGGCACCCAGGTCACCCCACATGACCTGTCAAATCCGCCCACCAGCCTGTCATCCTCACTAAGTGAGAATGGCCTGAAGGGCGAAGGCTGGAGGAGGATGCAAAGGAGGAGCTGGAGAAATGAGGTGGAGACGGAAGAGAAAGAAAGTCCTAGGCCACAGCCCCCACCCTTCATGGGGGCTTTGGTAAAGAGCTGCTTAGGGGCATCCCTTTCGTACCTTTTGAGTGATGAGGCTCAACGCAAAGAAGAACATGTAGTACTCGAACGGATCTGACGGCAGTGTCAGGGGGCAAACAGGCAGGGGTTGTTGGACCACCCTCAGCATTACGTCTTGGCCACCCACGGCCTCCCCACCCCTGGGGGACTGACAAAGGATACTGAGGGCCAGGTTCAGGCCGAGGCCCCCCGTCGGGGGGAACTGGACCTTGTTGTGGTACAGGGGGCTGTCGGGGAGCACGCGCTCCTGGATGGATGCCTTCACGGGGCCCTGCGGAGAGAGCGTGTTGGGCTTGTGGACAGGCTCTGGCAGGGCACCCCATGCAGTGCAGCCTTTGGGAGGGGTGCGGTGGAGGCCACAGGCACTCAGACCCTGCCTGGGGGAGTGGTGCCGTCCTCTGGGTAGCACCAGCGCAAGAGGGCCTCCACTCGGAATTGTTCACGCCATCCTCAGGAACACCCGCAAACAGCAAGGGCAGCAGCTGTTTGAGTTTCTGAGCCTTGTCAAGCACTTGATGTTCCCCGTCTTCTTTGCTCCTCAAACCCCCTGAACAAGTCATCCCTTAATTCTGCCCTCTGGACCGGAGACTCAGAAAAACAGCAACTGGTCACATGGCCCTGCCTGCCACTCAGCCAGGTACAAACCAGGAGTGTGGCGCCTTCCCCATGGGCAGAGTTTGGAATGATCTTTAATTTTTTTTTTTTTTTTAACGTTTATTTATTTTTGGGACAGAGAGAGACAGAGCATGAACGGGGGAGGGGCAGAGAGAGAGGGAGACACAGAATCGGAAACAGGCTCCAGGCTCTGAACCATCAGCCCAGAGCCTGACGCGGGGCTCGAACTCACTGACCGCGAGATTGTGACCTGGCTGAAGTCGGACGCTTAACCGACTGTGCCACCCAGGCGCCCCTGGAATGATCTTTAAAAAAAGTAGCCACTGAAGTTCTATGTGCCACGGCCCCTGGGCCCTGAGCAGACATCATGGTGCCGTGCCCACTGCCGCAGCCCCTCAAGCCCTGCCCGCCTCCCCCACGGCCGCAGCCGCTGTGCAGGGTGCTCTGCCCGAGCACGGCTCTCACCCCACGGCTTACTTACAGGCAGGTAGGAAACCGGAAAGTCAAACTTATAGTCTTCCGCCTGGAGCTTATAAACCAACTTCATCATTGGGCCACTGGAGATGAAATTAAAACAACAAAAACAGGGCAACGAACTGCAAACCATCTTGCTTTGACGGTTTCTGAGTTTTGAGAAATTCAGTGCTTCAAGAATGGGATCACCATGAGGAAACATCCGGCCCCTCTCGGATGACAAACCTACCTACCCGGGGTCTAGAAACTCCATTGCAATGCTGTACTCCACAGGGCTCACTCGCCCCTGTAAGCAGCGGAGGTTCCAGCCAACGAGGACACCGTCCAGGCTGCCGAAAATGCTCTCTACCAGCCACGGGAAGATGGCGTGCAGCTCCTGAAATGGGTGTGCAGGGGAGGCTGCGGGCAGGCTTGCTGAGGACCGGTGCCCACTGCCCGGCTCCATGCCACGTGAGCCTCCCACCCAGTCCAGCCCCGTGCCACAAACTGCCCACCTTGTTCATGGAGTGTGTACACATGAACTGGAAATGTCTGGAGTCACTGACCACCCCTGATGACATTCCTCTGATCATCGGTGAGAATCCTTGTCCAGGCTAGCTGCCTGGGCTTACACTACTATTTGATAATTGGGTGTGATTTAAATGTATCTTTTCAGTATTTTCATCAGGGTTTCTCAATCTTTTTGAGCTGGATGCTTCCTTGTTGGGGCAGGGATTGTCCTGTGCATTTGGGGATACTTACTAGCACACTTGGTCCCTACCCACTTGATGCCAGTAGCACCCTCCCCTGTGTGACAACCAAAAATGTCTCCAGATGGTGCTAAGTATCCCATGCAGGACAGAAGCACCTGTGGCTGAGAACCGCTGGCCTACATGCTGACATGTTTAAATGTGTCCATACACGCGACAGTTACAATACTGGGTCAAGCCTCTGTCCAGGGCAATGCTCAGAGGTAGGAATCAGGGGCTTATATAAGAACATTTTTCAGGGGCGCCTGGTGGCTCAGTCGGTTAGGCATCTGGCTCTTGATTTCCACTCAGGTCATGATCTCACAGTTCACAGGATCAAGGCCTGCACAGGGCTCTGCCTGGACAGCACAGAGTCTGCTTGGGATATTCTTTCTGTCTGTCTCTCTGTCTCTCTGTCTCTCTGTCTCTCTCTCTGTCTCTCTCTCTCAAAATAAATAAATAAACTTAAAAAAAAATGTTTTTCAACGAGTATGAGACATGCCCCAAGGAGATGCTAGCACAGCTGTACCTTTGCTGGAAAATCCTCAATGACTTTAACCAAGTCTTGGCACCGCTGTGCAAAAGGCTTATTTACAGAGTCAGCTTTCAGGCTAGCCTAGAAGATAGAACAAACCAAAAAGATCATGAGCATATTCACTTGGTGGCTTTTGCGGTTATCCTGGCTCGAATCAAAACAGAAATCCAAATGATAGGTAGGAGTCAGACATACCACCGGCCTGGTTCCCCGGCACCTCGTGCCTGTGTCAGTGGCCTAAAGGACACGACTAGGAGACGCCTTGGCTCTCTACATCGCCAACTCTCAGGCTTCTTCCCTGCACCCTCTGTCAGGCATCCCCACTTATAGCAGAGAACTGCACATTTGCATGACCGAGGTGGCTTCCACACAATCCATAAGCAGGGGGGTCAGCTCCAGGGTCAGTCCCACAACCAGAAGAGGATGCTTAGGCGTAGGACACCCCTCAGAGACCACAGGGTACTCACTGAGTGTATACACGTGAACTGGAAATTTCCCATGTGACGACCCCCTGTGATGACCCCACTGTGATCATCAGTGAGGATGCCCAGCAAAATGAGAGTGACAGAAGGCCTCTTAACCAAGCTACCCTTTATTCAGTAGGTAACAAACCAACTAAACTCACTATCTTAAGAAACGAGGCACGCAGGTGAGAAATGATAGATAGCTTTAACCAAACGTTGACACTAATCATGAAGGTGATAGACAGGCTAGGAAATTCAGGACAAGAACGAAGGAAATCTACCCAAGGTCATGGGGTATGGATTAAGATCAGGAGAAAATATCGGAATGTGAACCAAGGGGGCTTTGCCCAAGGATACCTAAGGCCTTAGCCACCTCTAAATGAAGGTGGTGTCTCAGTCAGAGGTGGAAACCTGGGCTGTTGCAGCCACGGAGGGTGGGTAGGTTAGCAGCATGCCTGGTCTCTACCCACTCGATGCCAGAGGCACTGCATCTGTTGGCTCTAGAGGATGCACCATGGAAGGATGTCCTTCTGAATAAATGTTTACGAGAAGTATCTTCTGGGACCTGAAATTAGGAATCCTCACCCCTGATATCTGCCTCACACCTAACTTCTTGGTGTCATGTTTAATACTTAGAGTACAGTCCTGGTTGCCCCCAGCACAGCAGGGTCCCTGCCCCTCCATTGTCCAGGGATGACAGTACGATTATTAGAATATCCCATAAATGTGTAAAGGTTTACAAGACATGAAAATTCTGATGTATATCTTTTCCCGCGCTCCTCCCCAGACCTCAGGAAGCAGTAAAAATGGCATGTGAATCAACTTATCTTGTAGGTAAGAAGCTCCTCTTGTAGATAAGAAAAACAGGGCTCAGAGGTTGAGTAAACCCAAGGTCCTACACCATTAGGGGGCAGAGCCAAGCCTACGGATTCTAATCCCAAGTCCAACGTTCTTTTCCTCACATGCCCCTCAGAAAACCACCAGTGCAAAGTTCAAGTCAGTGGATAGGACTCTCAAGTCCCTCAGCTGTAGAACCATCATCTCACCGACCCTCACGCGGGCAACTGACACTTACCAGGAGGAAGCTGGGCTGCTGCAGGTGAGGGAACGCCATAGCAGCCTCCTGGGGAACGCTGAAAACGGCCACCTTAGGAAACCACTGTGGAAAAACCAAGGCGAAATCTCAACATCTGCCACACGACACTATACTACAGCACAGCCTGTGCTGCCAAGTTTCACGTTTTACAAAAACGCTGTTCTGATGCAGTACGTGGTGGCCAGCTTCAGAGCCGAGTTCGCAGTGGCGAATCTGTAAAGCTTGTAGAGCACTTGCTGTGTGGCACGCCTGGTTCTAAGGACCCTCCACGTATTTCCTCATTTAATACTCAGTGGTAGGCAGAATTTTAAAGATAGCCCTCCACGATTCAACCAAATGCTCATGCAGGTCCTGTGAAGGAATTCTGCAGACACAATTGAAGTCTCAAGTGGGCGGACCCTAAGATATGGAGCAGTTCCCATTGCCAGCCAGTAAGGAAATGGGGACCTTAGTTCTGCAGCCCAAAGGAAGTGGATTCTGCCAGCAACTCGAAGAAGCTTGGAAAGATTTTTCCTGAGAGCCTCTAGGTAACGGCAAAGCCAACCAACACCTTGATTTCAGTCTTGTGATATCCTAAGCAGAGAATCCAGCCAAGCCCTCCTGGACTTGACTATAGAACTGTGAGATAATAAATGGACGCAGTCTTAAGCTGCTAAGTTTGTTAAGCAAGAACAGACTATACTTCCTCACAACAATCTGCTGGGCCAATACAGATAAAGAACTAGCAGCAGAGAGGAGGTAACTCACTTGCCCTCAGTCAGCAGAGCCAAGACTCTAATATACTCATCTCCTAACACATCTCCCACAGAGACAGGTGGGTGAATCTCCCGAATGTCACCTGTGCTCTATGAGAATGAATGGAGGGGATGAGCAAGCTGGAGGAAGCTTTCGAACAAGCCACCAGAAAATCAGGAGCAACTCTTTAGATTCCCTTCTCTCTGACCACCCAGGTCAGAAACGGAAAATATCCAGACTTGAACAGGAAGGGAGCCTGCCGAGTCCCACTGATGATGGCTTTCCTGGCACAGCTGTGCCCACAGCAAGAGTAAAGGTGCTGAGGTGGCAAATGAAAGTGTATGTGGATGGAGAAAGACTAGATGCAAGGAGGCTGTGAGGCAGTGGAGTTGAGGGGAGATGTGCATCTCTGCTTCTTGGCAATATAAGCATCTTCCAGGTTTTCTTCAATTCTTGAGATTAGCTATCAAATTCAGGTGTCTTTTTTAAATGGTTATTTATTTATTTAGAGAGAGCACATGAGCAGAGGAGGGGCAGAGAGAGAGAGAGAGAGAGAGAGAGAGAGAGAATCCCAAGCAAGCTCTGCACTTGAACCCATGAACAGCAAGACCGTGACCAGAGCCAAAACCACGAGTGATCAATCAATCAAGCCCAACCGAGCCATCCAGGCACCCGCTATCAAATTCAGTTTCAAGGAAAATGTAAACACTTTGCTCCTGAACCAAGTGGCCAGGAGAACACTGATTAAGAAGACCAAAGCAGAAGGATCAAAGCAGCATAAAATCTTGGCCTGTTTGCAAAGGGCAGAGCTTTAGAGATGATGAGGTGGAAGCACCTCCTTCTTAGACAAAGCCTGCATAGGCAGCAGCTTAAGAACTGAGGCCCAGAGGCACCAAAACAAGGAGTATTTCCAAGAGAGGGCAGTGTCTCGTCTGCCCTGTTCTCTAACGCTGCCACAGCCTGGCTCGTCCATCACACCGTTCTCCGCTGTGTACCCACTTTACACCCACTTTCTTCAATGGCTGCTTCGGATCCTGTTGGGGTTTCTTCTCAGAGAGGCATCGCCAGTCATTCCAAGCAAATCACACTACTGCCAAGGCCTCCCTTTGGTTGCGCTCTGAGAAGCAGAGTATGTTCCCAGAGTATGCTCACAAGTATGCTGTTAAGTGAGCATGGGAGCTCCATATTACAGAAGACGAAACTGAGGCTCACAAAGGTCGGTCCACACAGGGAGGAAGAGTCAGGCGAGAATCCACACCCGGCTCTTCCTCCCACACAGCCTGTGGAGCCCAAGGCTCAACTTTAACTTGGATCTCTCCTTCCGCCAACCCGTCAACGAACGTTAACCAAGCACCCACCAGGACCGGGTGTGCGAGGCGCGCGAGAAGGTGGCACGAGTGCGCAGCCCAGGAAGACGGCATGAGCGCACAGCCGAGCCCTTGGCTTCCCAGCCTGCCCGCCCGGCCGGGGGCAGAGCTACCGGCGCCGGGCCTAAGGCCTGCGGCTCGCGTAGAAACGGAAATGACTTAGGCGGAGGTCCGGAAGGGGGGGGGGGCCCGGAACGCGGGGGCCGTCCCGCACGCGGCCCCAACCACTCACCTGTGGGACCCATAAAGTCGCCCGCCTAAGGGACGGAGACCGCCATTCGGCTGCCCGGCGCCGAAATGTCGTCATCAAGCTGCGCTTGGCGTCACGCCTCCCCTGGCCTGGCGGGAAACGCACCGCTACCTCCGCGAGCAGTTACCTCAAAGGGCGCGTGCGCAAAGTGAAGGCCGGCGGGGTTTATGGGTTACACCTCCGGATGCGCGTGTGCAGCGGGGGCAGCTGTGTCCCTTAGCCCAGAGTTCCGTGTGCCCTGGAAGGAGCGCGCGTGCGCCTGCTAAAGAGAAGCCGTTTATTGAGGTCCTGGAAGCGCGCCCTCTAATGGGGAACTGGAGCGGAAAAATCATACACTGTGCATTGATTGACTGACCTTCTTACGGTAGACGTAAGCGTATTGAGCGCCTTCAATGTGCCAGGCACTGCCCTGGGTGCTGCTGCCCAAGCGAGAACGACCAATGCGGACCGACCCTGATGGCCCAGAAACGGGTTTCTGAGGTCCGCCACGGCATCCCCTACGCCTAACACGTCTCCCTGTTGTGGGATCATTGAGTGCGACCCTCAAAAAAGAATTCTTGAGATGATCCGTGCAACTTAGTAAGTTCATTTAGGTAGCACGATACAGGACTTGTGGGCCGAAAGAGCTGCATTTTTGCTGTATGAAGCTAGTGGTTATATGCTTAGTGTTCAAGGGGGAGAGGACGTGCAGGGAGTATAGATCATAAATGTCTTCTTGCAATTTCTACTCCTAAAACTACTGTCACAAGATTTCTCTGGTGCTTATCATTCAGTTCGGTATTAACTATCGATGAAACATACAGGCAGTCATGAGACCCTTTAAGAATGTAGCAACCAGTACTTATTTGATCCTTATCAAAACTATGCAGGCTATCAGCTTTCTGGGCTAAAGATGCACATTTTTCTGCTTTTATCCCTCATCATCCCGCAGGTAAATTTCTGCGGATCGAATGGCGGAGAGGAGACAAACCGGTTTGCGCCCTCTGCTGTAGGGCTGCGGGGCAGGCCAGGCGGTAGCGCTTCAGGGAGAGAAGCGACCGGCGGAGCCAGTAGAAGGCGCTGTGGGAGCTGCCGGAGGGGCCCGGCGGAGGCGGGGTCAGAGGAGGGAGCGCGGCGGGGCGGGGCGGGGCGGGGCGGGGCGCTCGTCTTCCCGCTAGCCGGATACATGGCGGCCCCGGGCGCGGGCCCCGGGCCGGGAGCACCCCCGGGGCTGGAGGCGGCCCTGCAGAAGCTCGCGCTGCGGCGGAAGAAGGTGCTGACCGCCGAGGAGATGGAACTTTACGAGCTGGCGCAGGCGGCGGGTGGCGCCATAGACCCCGACGTGTTCAAGTGAGCGCGCGCGGGTGGGAGTGCGCGCTCATCCTACCCCCCCAGACACCCCTGCTCCCCCGCCCGGGCCTCTGATCTGGAGGAGCTCCCCACCCCCACCCCGCCCTTTTCGGACCCCTTTGAGCGCCCAGAGTAGAGTTGGGGTCTTGAGGGAAGTGGCCTTCCTGGGCCTGGGCGAGGAAGGCTCACTGCCCACCGCGTGTGTTCTCTCCAGGATCCTGGTGGACCTGCTGAAGCTGAACGTGGCGCCCCTCGCTGTCTTCCAGATGCTCAAGTCCATGTGTGCTGGGCAGAGGCTGGCGAGCGAGCCCCAGGACCCTGTGGCCGTGTCTCTGCCCACATCGAGCGTCCCGGAGACCCGAGGTCAGAGCTGGGCCCGGTGCTCCCTGCCCCTGTGACTCAGGAGGCGGGTGGCAGGGGAGGCACGTGGGCGGTGCCAGACACAAGGTGGGCTTGGTCCTGAGTGGCCTGGCCTTACTGTGCGTCTTCTCCCAGGACCCACAGGGACTGTCCAAGGGCTCGCCTTTTGGTTTCCAGTCCCCAGTTTCGTTTCTTTGCTACCCTTTGCTACATATGCAAGTCCAGATCAGGTGGTCGCAAAGTGGGTGTCCAGGGTGGCCAGCAGGCTAAGCCTCATATGGGATTCTGCCTCCTTCCTTGGGTAGAAATGCTTTCATTCCACAAACGCGGGAACAAGGTGGCTTTGGTTCCTGTTCTCACAGTGTGTACAGCCTCCAGGAAAGTGTTCAGGGAGCGGGGCAGGCAGAGGTCTTACTGCCGCCCCTTAGCCTATACCCCAGCTGGGCCCAGGTGCTGCCCAGGAGTCTAGCCAGCTGAGCGTTCTTCCTCGGATTGCAGGACGGGTCATCATGGCAGCCCCTGGCTGCCCTAGACACGCAGGGTGCAGAGGCCTGAGTGGGCACCGCACTGGGCTCAAGTTTGAGGGGCCTCCTCACTCTCGAGAGTCATGACTGGGGGCTAAGCAGGTGCCCATGACAAAGGTGTCACAGTGGAGCTCCAGCTGCATCCTCCTGGTGTGTCGCATCTGCTCCCAGTTTCAGAAACAACCTGAATGCTTGGCCAGAAGGATTCGGGCACTCACAGACATCCTGAGAAGGGGCCGATGTTCAGGTGGGGGGCAGGCTGGGTCCCTGTGGGAGGGAGTGCCAGGGCCCTGGGTACCCACGCCCCCTTTCCTGAGAGGCCCTGGGCACTGGAGCGCAGGCTTCCTTACTGATCCACGCTCTGTCTGCTCTCTTTGTGTCTCTCTCTGACCTCCAGAGGCCTCCTTTCTCTCTGCCAAGAGCTGTAGTCCCCCTGCAAGGCCCTCCTTTTCCTCGGCCCTGCGGCCTGCGGCCTCTCCGGTTCTGCTCCACGGCCCAGCTGCCACGCACTCGCCTCTCTCTCCAGGGCCCCCCGGTTCCCTCCGGTTCTCTTGCTGCCTGTTCTCTCCTTTTGCAGGTTGCGTTTACTGGTTTATCTCTGGGGGTTGGTGCTCTTTCTTGTTTCTGTGGAAACTGCTGTGGCCCCTATTCAAGAGTCAGAGCAACTTGGAGATGAACTGCCAGGGCAGGACCCTATGGGCCATCCCTGTTACACAGCTTAGGGATTGGGGACACAATTTCAGATCTTGGTTTATTAGAGACCACTTGCAGTACTTCTGGAATGGGACCAACGCCCCCTGCCCCCAGAGGCCAATTCTGCCAGGTGTGACTTGTGCTCTGTAGAGGTGCCCTCACCCCGAGAGGAGGGCAACAGGCCGAGGGGCAGGAGAGCCTTTACTTTGCTGTAGAGAGGGAAGCCTTAGGTGTGAGAAACACCTTGGTTGCTTAGATGCTGTCACCTGACAGGTAGCCTAGAGGGTAAGATGTGATTGTCCTTTCCTGCCTGTTTCCTGAGCTGAGGGTACCTTCCAGGCATTGCCCGGTGTGGTGAGGCTGGAGGCCCAGAGCCAGGGGCGTGTGAGGGCCTGAGATCCCACAGATGCCCTGGCTGTGCTCTCCATATCCTTTCCCACATCACCTACCTCGCTGTTCTAGGTGCCACCCGAAACTCGGCATGGGGAAGGGCCAAGGGGCAGGTCAGGGTAGAGCCAGTCGACTACAAGGCTGAGTTGAGGAATCAGTGGGCAGAGGGAGGGAGAAACTGGGAACGGAGCCCTCCTCTTTCAAGGGGGTGTTGCTGCTTGCTCACCCAGTGACTGGGTGCCAGGCTGGCTCTCAGCGCTGAGGGCTCAGGGGGGCTGTGAGATGGACAGGTCCCCCTTCCAGTTTGGGAGATGGCTAGATACACCAATGGTGACAGAGACAGGAGGAAGCCAGTGTAGCCAGCCTTGCTGGAGCAGCAAGGGTTAAGCAGGCTCAGAGTCCTGTTGCCCTGCAGCCCTTTGAGGTAGGAGTAGTGGGGAGCGCTCCAGCCTGAGATGCGGGCCCAGGTCACTGGTGGGAGCGGGCCTGAGCTTGGAGGGGAGAGGTGGGAAAGGGAGGGCGGAGAGCCCAGAGGTGGAGTGGGTTTGCTTTGGTGCTCAGAGCACTGACACAGAGGGGCTCGGAGAGAGGTGGGGAAGAAGCCCCAAGCATAGGGACAGGAGTGGCATGGAGTGCTGGGCCCCACAGGGTTTTCTCAAGTGCTTATGCCTTGGGTGTGCTGGGTTGGGCAGCCAGTGGCCAGGATATGAGGACATAGAGGTCCTGGGGAGGTGCCCAGTGAGGGTAGAGGGCAGCCTGGAGAGGGGGTGGGTGGGGAGGCAGTGGAGGGGAGTGGGGCACATGAGGGGCCATGCCAGGAGTGTGCTGTGGCCAAGAGGCAGAGGCCATCGGAGACCAAGAGCTCTGAGGCCACATGTTGCAGAATCTGTCTGTCCACACAGACCTTGGGCAGAATCTGAGGTAGAAAAAAATGAGGAGAGTTGTCAGAGTGATCAGTTGGGGGACTGTGGTAGCCTAGGATCATGATGGGGGTTTGGGGCTGTTAGGGCTCGCTGGCCTTAGGTTTCCCACAGAATTGGGGTGGCAGCTGCTGCAGACCAGGGGCTGGAGGCCCGCCCAGGAGTTTGATCTGGTAAGCTGCAGCATGCTCAGCATCCAGGTGGCCTGTGGGGACTGTCACTGACAAGCTCATCCATTCCTGGCTTTACTAGGCAGAACATGGGGAAACAGAAGACCCTAAGAGCACAAAGAGGGTAAATGCTTGTCATGATGAGGGTGTGGTCACCAAGGAAAAATAAAATTCGGTCGAGTGTTCTCTGCTGAGGCTTAGGGAAACTGTATGCTTTAAAAAGATGTTCCTCTGGAATGTGTAAGATGAAGTTTGGTGTGCAGAAGCTGTGAGCCCTACACAGAGCTGCGCTGTCCAGTACAGGAGCCACGGGCCCCCCAGGGCTTGCGGCTGAGACTCACTGCAAGTTTAAGTACACACCAGACACCCAGATGCCAGAGAACTGGAACAAAAAGAATACCTCACAAGTAATTTTCATATCGATTACATGCTGAAATGGTAATATTGCACATTTTAGGTTAATTAAAATACATGATTTACATTAATTTCCTGTTTCTTTTTACTTTTTTTTTTTTTTAACATTTATTTATTTTTGAGAGAGAGAGAGACAGAGCTCCACTGGGGGAGGGGCAGAGAGAGAGGGGGACACAGAATCCGAAGCAGGCTCCAGGCTCTGAGCTGTCAGCACAGAGCCCAACACATGGCTCCACCCCCCAAACCATGAGATCATGACCTGAGCCGAAGTCGGACACCTAACTGACTGAGCCCACCCAGCCCCTCCCCCACTTTTTACTTTTTAATGTTGCTACTGGAAAATGAGTTACATGTGGTTCACATCATATTTCTGTTGGGACAGTGCTGCTCCAGAACAATTGAACTTTGCCTGAAACGCTGAGTCAGGGCTGTATGTACTGCATGTGTGCAGGAGAGGGTCACTTCTCCTAAGCAGCACAGGCCCAGTTAAGGGCTAAAAGTGCATGTGTGCATGTCCATGGTGCACATCAGTCTTTGTCATTATGTCTGTATGTGTTCTGGAAGCACTGACTGATTAAGCCACTCGTGTGTGCTCAGCCAGAGAGGGCAGCAGGACTGGCTGGTGCGTGTAGACCTTCTGGTGGGCTCTCGAGTAGCAGTGATAGGTGGTCCTGGCTGCGCGCTCACCCTGGCCACCAGACCTTGCCAGCCAGCCTTGAGGATATCAGGGCACTTGCTATGCTGCCTCACCCCCTTGTTCTTTTCCTTCCTCACACACACATCCAGTGTCCGCTTACGGCCAATCACTAATATTTGACCTGAGGGGCCCCACCGGCCCATTTGAGCACGAGGGAGTGCTCCCACCATGAAGGAGAAAGGCCACTCCCGGGGAACATGGGCAAGATGGGAGCAGCTTCTCACATTCTGGGCTTTTTGTCAACCCTTGATCCCCCCGCACCTCTGCCAACAGAGCTTGCAGGGGATGGGGAGTTGGGATCACATGGGCCACACCAGAGTTAAATGGTTCAGTGGGTCCCGCTGGGGCGGGCCAGCTCCCCAGCCGCAGGGGGTGTGTTTAGGGTTGCCTTTGGGGTTTTGCTTCATCTGGGGTTGGGGGGGGTTCGGTCAGGTATTAGGGGTAGGAGGAGCACCAACTTTTTAACACCGTGAGCCAGGCTGTTTTTAACCTTCAGTGCTCATTGTCTTTGACACCCGTGAGGGCTCCTCAGGCATCGGGCCTGGGGGCATGTCACTGCCACCCACCCTAGCCTATAGTCACCTCTGGCTCAGTCCTGCCCTCCAATCCATGGGACCCTAACTACCCCATTGCAGGGAGCTGGGGCAGGTAAGACCGGTTCCAGAAAGTCCCCTGCTGTGTCCAGGACAGAGCAGGTCTGTCCACTGACAGGCCCTCACACCATTCTCCTCAGACCAGAATGCCTCCCCAGCTCTGCATGAGGCCTAAGTGGGTCTCTCTACTAACTGAGAGCACGTGATTCCTGAAGGTTCCAAGAATTGCAGAGCTCGATAAACGGTTAGATGGTTTTCTTAATGGCTCAAATTTACATTGGTGTCTTATTTCCAGGGTTTGTCAGCCTCATCAAGGTTAAAAATGAACATTATTTGCTATTTTCTCCTTTCCTCTCATCCTGGACTTTCCAGAAGGGCCCTGGTCATTATACTGAGGGGGAGAGGAAATCCAGATATATGGCAGGGTGAAGAAAAGCTGCATTCAGACCCGGGCCCACGTCTGAGACCCACACTGCCATTTTGGGGGTGGCCTATGCTTGAGCTATATTTTCAGGTCCTTCAGGAGCCCTGGGCCTAGTCTGTAGGATGCCTAAGCACGCAGGGGAAGGCCAGGTGCTACAGATGAGTTATGCCAGTCTGGCCAGGCCTGGAGAGGGACATGGCCTCATAGCTGACCAGCAGGTTGGGAGCTGTAGGGTGGCGGGGCTCGTGCCCTCACAGGAGACAGGATCCTTGCCCACTGACCAGTCAGTGGGAACCAGAATATCAGAATGTGTAACAGGAAGAAGGAAATGTGTGGTGACGGTTCTCTACTTTTGTTTTTTTCCATGAACCACTGGCAGGCTGAGTTGGCCCAGCTTCACCCCACCACATGCCCTTGGCCCTCTGTAACGTGTTATTACATCTCCATTGAATCAAACCTGTGCAAGCCCAGGGAGGCAGGGCAGGGGAAAATCTGAGCTGTGGCATTCCAAGCAGTGGCACCATGGTAACCCTTTCCACCCCACTAGGCAGCAAAGACCCCCTGTTGTTCCCTGGGGAGGAGCTGTTCAGAAATGCTCTTAGGAAGGGCTGTCCTATCTCTGCAGGAGTCCTGGGGAGAAAGTAGTGTCAGAGAGGATGGAAAGGGAGTCTGATGTCTTGAAGAAGCCAGGAACTGCAGTGTCACAAATGTAGGTGCCTCCCCTTGTTCCAGGTGACAAATGGTGAACCAGGAGTGACTCAACATGCCCCCAAGAAATTCATGGTGTCTGTTCTCCAAAAACCCACATGTCCCCATTGCAGGCTGTTTATTTGACTAAGAACTGACATTAAGGTTGAGGGTCAAACATGGGACGCATCCCCTGGTCAGAGTCTGCAGGATGGACCCTGCCAGGCTGGAGCAGAGAGGAGCCCTGGGTGGGGAAGGCCCAGTGGGGAGGGACTGTGACCCAGGGGGTGAGCCTGCTTCCTGGGCACATTTTGTGCCTCCTGGTGTCCTCTCGGTCTTGTGAATGCTGTCAACATCCTGAAGCCAGGGAAGCCATTCCTTTAGAATAAAGTTTGGCCCAAGTGTGATTACAGATCTTCCTGTCTTCACAGAAAGAGGGGAAGGTAAGTAAATTACAAGTCAAGGGATATCTGCACCAGTGGTCTCCATCTGAATGTGACTACCTGTGGTCAGGGCAAGCTTCCTCTGAGCAGTCAAGCCTCAGCATGAAGCCAGTCACAGGATCCCGGAGCTGAACTTGAGAGCAAGAGGCTTGACCAGCGAAAGTTTGCAAAATACTTTGAGGTAGTCAGGGAAACGCCTGAGGGAAAGATTCCAAGGTCCAAATCCAAAAGCCTGACTTCCATTCTTGATGGATGTGCTTCCAGCAGTTCAGCTGTGGGTGATCTGGAGCAGGGAGCGCCAGGGGAGGCTTCGAAGTGGTGGCCCTGGTGGCGAGCCCTCCTGTGCTGCTGGTGGTCGGGCGATTCCTTACACTCTCCAGGGCGGGAATCAACCGGCTGAGCTCACCTTTCCCTAAATGGGCCTTGCGGACTTTCCCCATTGTTCCTCGTGCTGCTTCTGTCCTAGGACCTATGCTCGAGGGCCTCTTGCACTCTGTGGAGGACTTCTCTCGGATGTGCCCTCTCCAGGTGGTCCTCAGCCTCAGGGCTCAGAGCTGAGAGGATCCCTGGCTGAAAGGTCGCACAGAGATGTACCAGACGTAATGTGCAAGGAACACAAATGTAGTAGGTGTGCCGACTGTGGAGTTTGCCCTGGTTCCTAACAATTGTGTTCTGCGTCCGCTCAGGGAGAAACAAAGGCAGCACGGCTCTGGGTGGAGGCCCAGCACTGGCAGAGCGTGGCGGCCGGGAAGGATCCAGCCAAAGAATGCCCCGACAACCCAGTGCTACCAGGCTGCCGAAGGGGGGCGGGCCGGGGAAGAGCCCCACTCGGAGCAGCACCTGAGACGGGCAGACTTCTCACGCCACCCAGCCGTGGGCTCCACCAGCCTCCTAGCAGAGGTTACGTGTGGTTTCCTCCGGTTGGTAATAAAGCTTTGTGAAAAACCGAGGGTCCATCCAAGCTGTTTTCTATCACCTTTTGAATACATTAAGGCTCAAAGATTGAGAATCAGTTTTGCATTGTGGGCCTAGATGTACTGCAGCTGAACGTAACAACCAACTGACCTAAACCAGTGGTTTCACCCTACTATACCTAATTTTCAGGTCATAGAGAAAAATATCTGTATGGTTGGCCCATGAACAAATGGGGGTCAGGGGCACCAACCCCTGCATAGTTGAAAATCCAAGCGTAACTTTTGACTCCCCAGAACTTAACTACCAACAGCCCACTGTTAGTAGGAAGCCTTACTGATAATATACAGTCAATTAACACATCTTTTACGTATGTATTATAGACTATATATATACATATACTATATATATCATATACTATTACATACTGTATTATACTCTAGGAAACTAGAGAAAAGAAAGTCGTAAGAGAAATACATTTACAGTACCATGCTGTAAAAAACCCACATAGAAGTGACCTGCACAGTTCAAACTCTTGTTACTAAAACTTTTATAAATGCACGTCGACATGTTTCGCTAAAGAGAAAGGTGCGGTGCTTTTGCCGAGACCATTCCCAGGGTAGAGCTGCAAGGGTCTGAGGGTGGAGTGGAAATGCTGTCTTACAGGTTACGTGCACAGTAAAGCCAAAGATGAGCCGTAATCTAGAGCTCACCCTGTGACTGTGAATGCCATGGAGAATCCAATAAAACTCCAACACCCCCCCCCCCCCGCCCCTGCCCAATGTCCTCACCCTACAACATTTGACCCATAGCATTAAGGACTTTATGGACAGCCCCCTTCCATGGACCTCAGGTGTTCAACCTCCAGTTCCAAACTTACACATTAGTCACCATGTGCCATCAACAGAGAAACCTGAAAAATTGCAAATTCAATTGAAAGCCTAACTCAGTTTTGCTAGAATCTAGGCAATCTTTGTGCTTTGGAACCTCAATTTGGAAAGAACTGTTTTCCCCAGGCCATGCAGATCATGTCAAGTATGCACTGGCTCCCTACAGATGTAGGTAGTGCTGTACAAAACTCACAGTGCAGCCCAGGACAGCTTTCCACACGGCCTGACAGGCCTTGGGGTCCTACCCATCTGTGCAGTCACATGAGTGTATCCCAAATGAGCATCACAATAGACCGAAGTTTCATACAGAAACTTTAATTGGAAACAACTGAAAACCACCTGTGCTGCAGGGTGGCAAGAGAGAGAGGGAGACAGGAATGCCTGCCAGCCATGTCCCCATTCAGTATTCTTCCCCTTCTTCAGCCTCTGCTTCCACGGAATCCACACCCACCTCTTCATAATCTTTCTCCAGAGCTGCCAGGTCCTCCCGGGCCTCGGAGAACTCCCCTTCCTCCATGCCTTCCCCCACGTACCAGTGCACAAAGGCTCGCTTTGCATACATGAGGTCAAACTTATGGTCTAGGCGGGCCCAGGCCTCGGCAATGGCGGTAGTGTTGCTCAGCATGCACACGGCCCGCTGCACCCTGGCCAGGTCCCCTCCGGGGACGACGGTGGGGGGTTGGTAGTTGATGCCCACCTGCCAGAGAAGGGGAAGAAAACAGTCTGTGCAACTTCTGTCAAACCCAGAAATGGTAGCTGCTTTCATGGAAACAAAAGACATGCAGGTGCCTTCTTTGTGCCAGGCAAGGTGTCAGGTGAGCAGGGTGCCGGTTTCCAGACCAGGAAAACTGGGGAAAAGGAGCCCTGGCTCCCGGCTCAGTCCCAAGTTGCCTGAAGGGCTGTGTCCCAGCAACTGAGACACGTGACAGGTGCTCAGGTAACAGGGCTGCTTCTTCTAAAAGGGGACGCTGCTTTGTATTGCTCATGTTATTTTCCCCATAGGCTTCTACAAGATGGGGATTCATTTCTGTAGCTGAAACCTTTTCCACTCGATTCAGAGTACTATGGTTGTATCACCAGGGGAGATCATACCCCCGGTCTCCTACCAAATGAGCCAGCCTGTGCATAACAGGGCGACAGGCACACCCTCAGGTCCTAGGACTGTTGCTACTACTGCAACAGGAGGTGGCCTATGTGTGTGCTAAGTAGGAGAAAGGGGGTGATATTCGAGGGCTGGGTCCAAAAGGGGAGGCATTCTAAGTTTCCAAACCAGGAGACACCACGACCAGAGGTTTGGGCAGGAATACACAGGGTCAGTTAGAGCTGGGGTCGGCAAACTTTGTCTATAAGGAGCAAGACAGGGACGCCTGGGTGGCTCAGTTGGTTAAGGTGTGCAACTTCAGCTCAGGTCGCGATCTCACGGCCTGTGAGTTCGAGCCCTGTGTCGGGCTCTGTGCTGACAGCTCGGAACCTGGAGCCTGTTTCAGATTCTGTGTCTCCCTCTCTCTCTGACCCTCCCCCGTTCATGCTCTGTCTCTCTCTGTCTCAAAAATGAAAATAAGTGTTAAAAAAAAGAGCAAGGCAGCACATATTCTAGGCTGGCTGGGCCACATGGTCTCTGTCACAATTACTTAATTCTCTCTTTGGAGCACAAAAGCAGCCACAACAAGACACCAATGAACAGGTGTGGGTGTGTCCACATAAAACTCTACGTGGCTGGTCTGCCAACTGTGCCGATCCCTGAACCCAGAATAGGAAGGGCTAGTGAAGGACCCGCTGCAGCAAGCCCACCAGAAGCAGTAAGGTCTGAGCCAGCTAGGCGGCATGGAAAGCAAGGCAGAGGGAAGCAACGTTTTCCCAGATGGAAAGCATCGACAGCTTAGCGTCCAAGTACTGGACAAAGCTGAAGAGCTACAGCAAGTTTCCTATTCTGTATCAGATGGAAGACTGGCACAAACTGTGTTGGAGGCAGCCTCTGCCCAAACTTGCCAATCTTACTAACAGAGAAATGAGTATGTTGCCATTTCTTCCAGAAACATCCATGACCATTTTTCGTTAAATCAAATGCTGCGTGGGACATTTAGATTTGGTTTAATTTCCTTATGCCTGAAGAATGACGTGGGATTTAGGAACACTGATGTTTACAGTGATACCCCAATTTCAAATATCCACATCAATTATCAAAATGCCCTTGAAAACTGCTACATTTCTAAGTCCAAACTATTTTTCCCACACTAATTCTTTCACCCGGAAGCGGCAACAAAAATCCTTCCAAAAACTTTCTGTTCTGTTAAAACAGAAAATTCTCACGCAGATACACAATGTGATAACTCAGGAAGGGAGTTCAAATGGCACCACTGAATAAATTATCACTCCGGCTCACTGATTTATGACCAAGGGGCTGGCTGCCATGGAACAGGGCATCCCCTACAAAGGGCATGCTGTGCTTGGTCGGCTGCCTGCTGACCGGTAACACCACTCAACATCACCCAGTCCTACCTTAAATCCAGTTGGGCACCAATCCACAAACTGGATGGTGCGCTTGGTCTTGATGGTGGCGATGGCTGCGTTGACATCTTTCGGGACCACGTCCCCCCTGTACAACATGCAGCAGGCCATATACTTGCCGTGCCGAGGGTCACACTTGACCATCTGGTTAGCCGGCTCAAAACAGGCATTGGTGATCTCGGCCACAGACAGCTGCTCGTGGTACGCCTTCTCAGCTGAGATGACCGGGGCGTAGGTGGCCAGGGGGAAGTGGATGCGGGGGTAGGGGACCAGGTTGGTCTGGAATTCCGTCAAGTCCACGTTCAGGGCCCCATCAAATCGCAGGGAGGCCGTGATGGAGGACACGATCTGCCCGATCAGACGATTAAGGTTGGTGTACGTGGGCCGCTCGATATCCAGGTTGCGCCGACATATGTCGTAGATGGCTTCGTTGTCCACCATGAAGGCACAGT
This sequence comes from Prionailurus bengalensis, assembly GCF_016509475.1. Classification (NCBI taxonomy): domain Eukaryota; kingdom Metazoa; phylum Chordata; class Mammalia; order Carnivora; family Felidae; genus Prionailurus; species Prionailurus bengalensis. The sequence goes on from NC_057356.1 coordinate 29,068,761, forward strand.
CAGAATGCTCCAGGGTCGTGTGGGTGGTCAGGATGGAGTTGTAGGGCTCCACCACGGCCGTGGACACCTGGGGGGCCGGGTAGATGGCAAACTCCAGCTTGGACTTCTTGCCGTAGTCCACCGACAGCCGCTCCATGAGCAGGGACGCAAACCCAGAGCCGGTGCCGCCCCCGAAACTGTGGAAGATGAGGAAGCCCTGCAGCCCCGTGCACAGATCCGCCTGAGAGAAACCAGAGACCGTGAGTCAGTGCCTGCGGAAGCCACACCGCCGACCTCCGACAAGCCACGCTCGCTTCTTTGCCTCTGCGGGATGATCACACATTCAAATCGTCCACAGCGCACGTGCAGGACGCTCAGGAGCAAAGCAAGGCAGACGTTAGAGATGTACGGACGCACCGAAGCCACACGTGAAGGGAACGTGGACTCAAGATTCTGGCCTGGGGTTTGGCCAGAGCGACCTCCTGGCACACCCTCCCTGCACACCCTCCCGTCCGGGGCAACGTCCACAGGAAGCCTTCTCGGCACCCCCTTACCAGTTTTCGGATCCGGTCCAGGACCAGGTCGACGATCTCCCTGCCGATGGTATAGTGGCCTCTGGCGTAATTATTGGCTGCGTCCTCCTTCCCGGTGATCAGCTGCTCTGGGTGGAAGAGCTGCCTGTAGGTCCCTGTGCGCACTTCATCTACAAAGAGGACACGTGGGCCGCAGGGCTTCAAGCCTGTTGTCAACTCACCAGGAGGGGTGGGTTTGGGGACCGTCGGGCTCTACCAAGCACGTGCCGTTCCTCGCGGGTCGGCGGCATCAGGGTCTCGTAGAAAACGTCTCTGCGTCGTACGCAGACCACAACAGCAATCTATGGCTCAGCAGGTAAAGTCAAGTGGAGGTACAAAGTCCAATCTGACTGGTCCTCAAAGAAGGGAAACCACTCACACCCGCACACAGGTGATTCTGCACGTGCATACGTATGTCCTCCTACCCACAGCTACCTCAAAGAGTGTAACTAAAGAATCGCTTACATACCAGACAGTCACCAGGTCAGCATGACCTTGGCCGGCCAGTCCCATCAGGGCACCCTCTGTGGCCTGCCTCTCACAGGCTTTAGGGTGACATCCTGTCTTCCCCTGGGTGGCCACTGAAAGGTGCTCTCTCCTTGCAGCTCTCCCTGGCAACCACTTCAGCCTTCTAATCCGGAGGAAGCCAACGAATGTTCTCTACTTACCTTTCTGTCAGATGCAGGTCAAGGTTCTCACGCAGCAGCATTTTGGTGTGCGCAGCGTTAAGGAGGGACCAGTGCCTGGGCACCCCGCAGGTGGAGTCTACACAACCACCTGCCTGGGGCTGAGGCGGCCACGAGTGAATCTATTACCAGCCTATGTTTTTCCTGTACGTCAGGTTCTGCTAACTTAGGAGCCTCAGTTTCTCACCTGATGTAGCCACAGGCGTGTACTTGTACACCCCGTCCTTTCTGCAGAAAGGATTCAAAGGAGCACAGAGGGCATGGAGGGGGCTTCAGGGAGGCTCTCCCACTCTCCCGGGAAAGCCGCCCAAGTGCCCGAGTACCTACCGACCACGGTGGGCTCCAGGTCCACAAACACCGCTCTGGGCACATGCTTGCCAGCCCCAGTCTCGCTGAAGAACGTGTTGAACGAGTCATCCCCACCACCGATGGTTTTGTCGCTTGGCATCTGACCATCGGGCTGAATTCCATGTTCAAGGCAGTACAGTTCCCAGCAGGCATTGCCGATCTGGACACCTGCCTGCCCCACGTGGATAGAGATGCACTCGCGCTGGGAACCAGAACACAAACGTTGAGATCCCCTTGTCTTCAAGGGAACCAACGCTATATGGCATGGAAACCATATTAACACACACATCTACATGTATTTCACATTGTCGATGGCTTTCCCAGACCTTTCCCAGAAGGCTTACGTGACCCTTTTCAAGTCCCTATGAAAACTGAGGTGCTCTAAACCACCCTAGCTCCTAAGTGCCGGACTTAGCCCCTACACAGAAGTGTTTGCTACCATACACGTAATGTCCATGATAAACGCCACACCATACAGTCACATACAGCCACAGTCACCATACAGCCACAGTTATTCTCGAAAGAGTATAGCGATTAGTTTCTGATGGTGTCCTGTCCAAAGAGAATGTAACAAGTAACAGATCAGGGAAGGAAGAGTGGACTTGGACACAGGTCACCATGGCCCAGGTGCCCGTGGTCACCATATGTGTGCCATCCATCTACCCATCTACAGCTACCCTCTATTTTCTCCACCCAGGGCTGTGCTCAGGGAGGCTGACCCATCTGGACTGCATTAAAGGGGCTTCCTTGCACCTGGCTTCTGGTTGCATTAGCCAAGGCAGGCATCAGCAAGAGACTGCGAGGTTAGAGGACAGTGTGGTCAGGGTGCTCACTTCCTGGCTCCCACCCTGCCGGACTGCCATGGGCTCCCTGAGTGTGTTTATCAAGGCCACAAACTTTCAGCGGTCAGTGTTCTTGATAAAGCCACCTTCTCAGCTTCTAGCGACCACTCCCTTCACCTCAAGGCTAGGAGTTAATGGCAACCAGACATCACAAACGGTAGGACACTACACTGTCCTTTGGTGGTTTCCTTAGACTCAAAGTACCTATTTTGACTGTATCCTATCTTTCCTGCCATAAACATAACTGTACAGTCATTAATCATTTGTTCTATTTTAGACACCTTATCCTTACAAATACATAGAGGAGATCAAATAAAATTCAAGGTGTCCCACCTACCCTAAATCCTAATATACAATACCAAGAACTTGAAGTCCTGTTTTTAAGTTTGGCAGGCAATTTTTTTTTATTTTTAAGGTTTGTTTATTATGGAGAGACAGCACGAGCAGGGGAGGGACAGAGAGAGAAGGAGACAGAAGCCGAAGCAGGCTCCAGGCTCTGAGCTGTCAGCACAGAGTCCGACACGGGGCTCGAACCACAGACCGTGAGAGCATGACCCGAGCTGAAGTCGGACGCTTAACCGCCTGAGCCAGGTGCCCCCGAAGTCCCGTTTCTTATCACACAAACACCAACTCTCCAATTAGGGGCATAGAGATTCACGTAACGCCACAATACCCTAAGAATCCATCCCAGAAGGAACTATTCAGTTGCAGAAAGAACTTCTCCAATGACAAGGAATGCACTCCTTCAGAGAAGAAATTCATCAACACTCTGGGAAGTCTTTTGGAATCCACACAATCACACCATTTACAGATCAGTATTATTCATTTTGCCTTACTTAAATCCAGGCAGCCTATGCTTCACAGGATGCCTGATTTAGTTTTCTACGGACTCAGCCCTAGTATGATCACAGGAAGCTCTGTACCCTGAGAAAATCCCTCAGGTTTTTCTTTTACAAAATGGGGGCTGGTGTGCTACATGATCTGCAAGGCCACTTCCATCTGATTATCCAATGGAACTAACGAAAAGCAGTCAGAAAAATCATTCCTAGCTTTCAATAGAAAGCCATTAAAAATTCATCACCAACCTCACCTGGATCATTAAAATTTTACCTTACTTTACTCAGCCTTATCTTCATCCTCTTTCTTTTCAAGCTCCAGTCCAACTGCTCTCTTCATATTCTTGGCAGGTTACTTTGTTCCCTATGTACCCAGAAGCTTCAGCTTCCAGACAGCAAATGCGCAGACCTTTCTGCTCTCTTCCTCCTGTCAATTGTTTCTGCTGATCCCCTACCCGCTAACAGTCCTCAAAGTAATCACTGGCCTTCTCAGGCCACTAGAGATCCACAGACCTCTTCAGGGTAATTGGAAATTAAAGCCATTTCACAGTAGGACTACTGAGATAACCAGCCCTTTTCACCGTGTTCACATTTCACCGTGTCCACTGATGGTGCATAATCAAACAGTGGGTAAAACTGGGGTGCTTGGGTGCCTCAGTCAATTAAGCATCCAACTTCAGCTCAGGTCATGATCTTACCATTTATGAGTTTAAGCCCCACACTGGGCTCCGCACTGACAGTGCAGAGCCTGCCTGGGATTCTCTCACGCTCTCTCTCTCAAAACAATAAACTTAAAAAAAAAAGTGGGTAAAACTCTTAATGCCCTAGTACAAATCAAGGTAGTGGCACCAAACTATACCAGTGTTCGTTAGATTCTTCACCCTTATGCACTCACGGTAAAAAGACCAAAAAAAAAAAAAAAAAAAGGGCAATTTCATTTCAGGATATTCATGATGAAGCAAAAAATGATTATTTTATAAAACATCCACCCTCAAGTACTGTGATAAAACGGAAAGTATCCAGAAAGCACTTGTGCACCTGCTGAAATACAGCTGTTTGAAGAAATAGCGCTTGTGTGCTTTCAGTTGCCAACTGAACTAGCTTTTTTCACAGAATGTTATTTTCCTTGCAAGAGCCGACAAACTATGGCTATTGCAACTTGGATATCTGGTGTTTATGTTAGCATGTTGTCTGAAAGTAAATAAATATTTTTAAAATTTCTAACATGGCAAATGACTATGGAGATAACCCACATAAACAAAGGCTTTTTGGAGTCCTAATTTGTTACACTGTAGAGATGTCCATGGAGTGCCTGGGTGGCTAAGATGGTTAAGCATGACTCTTGCTTCCCCATCAGGTCATGATCTCATGGTTTGTGAGTTGAGCTCATTGGGCTGGCAGTGCAGAGCCTGCTTGGGATTCTCTCTCTCCCTCTCCCTCGCCCCTCCCCCACTTGCACTCTTTCTCTCTCTCTCTCTCTCTCAAATAAACTCTATAAAAAAATAAATACTGTAGGGGCACCTGGGTGGCTCAGTCGGTTAAGTGTTGGACTTCAGCTCAGGTCATGATCTCATATCACATGAGTTCGAATGCCACGTTGGGCTCTGTGCTGACAGCTTAGAACCTGGAGCCTGCTTGGGATTCTGTGTCTCCCTCTCTCTCTGCCCCTCCCCCACTTGTGCTGTGTGTGTGTCTCTCTCTCTCAAAAATAAACATACGTTAACATACATACATACATACATACATACTCTAGGGATGTCCTGGGACCCCAACGTTTGAGAACCACCTTCCAGGCCTCAGGTACTCAACATAACGGCTGTCCTCAGAGACTGAGTCAAGGCCACCCAACAAGTCAAGGTCACCCAGCTTCCAACCTGGCTCATAAAGTTACAATTTTCGAGAAGACATCTGCACCCGCCAACCCCCCTTCATCCGGGACATTACCAGGTTGCCGCTGCCCTCAGGGTTCGCACACCCAGAGAACAAGCGAGAGGACTATCATCTGTTCGTCCGGGCAGCCCTGGGCCTCCCGTGCCCAGCCCAGCCCCCTCTTTCCCCCGATCTCCAGCGCCCCCCCTCCCCCCCCCCGCCACACACACACACACACACACACACACAGCGCCCCGGTCCTAGGATTTGTCCCAGTCTTGCCCCACCCAGGGGCCTCATGTGGCGGGCTTCATCCTCCCTCCTGCCTGGGCCTCTATGAACCGAGAGTGGCCAGGTGGGGGGGCCTCACCATGGTGAGTTCAGCTGCTGCCCAACGCCGTTACCAGACCTCAACCGCTGCCACCGATGCCACACACCCAACTGCCGCTCCTGCGCGGTGCACCCGGCCCGGGATTGGCCCGCCGCTGCCCAGGTGCCCATTGGTCCTCAGTGCCTCGGGGCGGACCTAGGCCTGGAATCCCGCTTCTGATTGGACGTTACTTGACTTGCGGAGTATGGTGCTTTCTGATTGGATATGGCTTTGGCGGGAAGGCTGTGGCCTAGCCAAAGCCGAGCATTCTGATGCATCCTCGGATGTTAGGTGGGAGTGGTCACGGTTTTCTCTGCGTGGGACGTAGCACATTTTCGTGCACGTAAGCCCTCAATGTGCGCGTGGCTTCACGTCAAGCTTGTGCTGCCTTCTTGCTTGGAGGCCCAGGCCCACTCACCTGTCTGCTCGTGATTCCGGTCTTTGCAATCGAGACACCCTCTCAAGGCCTGCCCACCATCTACCTGTAACCAATGCAAAGGAGAGCTGCTCTCCCGTGCTTCGCAAGCCAATAAAAGACTTGCACCAAGTTTTTGCCTTGAAGATAGGCTATTCGTTGGTGTGGCACCACCCAGGAGAACGTAAAACCAGTGTTCAACGTCCCGAACTTCCTGATGGCTTATAAACGAGGGGTTTTACGGGGAAAGTTGGGGGCAGGCCGGGGGCCCGGGGGGGGGGGTCTCCTGAGAAGGTGGACGCTGTTGATTGGAGGCTCATGAAGTCATGTTCACAGATGTTACTTTGTTACTTCAAGTGGCTTCATCTGGTCCACGGAGGTGTGTTCTATCTCAAGAGACTTGAGATAGACTAACAACCAACAAGATGGATGCCAGCTTCATACCCAAAATCTGCACCCGGCTTTCTTGTCCACCCTTTCTCCGGTGCAGAAAGGCCTTTGCCATCCAGCGCCCAGGAACCAGGCAGGATTTGATTACTTCTTTAATCTGGGGATTTCTGAGTTTCTGGGGACAAGGGAGTTGGAGGCTATACCCCAGGCTCCCCCCGCCAAGGCCGGGTTGGAGTGCAGTGTCCATTTGGGGGAACTTTGGTACAATCACCTGATTCTTCCATTCTGTAAAGACTGACTTAACTTTCTTTGGGATCCACTGTGTATTTATTTCTGAGAAAAGCAGGGTAAAAGGAATTCTGGCATAACCCCAAACTTATCACCAGAATGCAACATCCTTTCTGGTGATTCCCTAGAGCATGTTGGAGCAGACCCTTAACTTCTTACAGAAGAGCGGGGAACTCTGCCCCTGCAGGGGCACACAGCAGGTAGAGGAGCTGGACTTTTTCTGTAGGCCTTGGGAACATTTGGAGAGTATGATTAGGTCGGCCCTTAGAAAGATAGCTTTGGGGGCGCCTGGATGGCGCAGTCGGTTAAGCGTCGGACTTCAGCCAGGTCACGATCTCGCGGTCCGTGAGTTCGAGCCCCGCTTCAGGCTCTGGGCTGATGGCTCGGAGCCTGGAGCCTGTTTCCGATTCTGTGTCTCCCTCTCTCTCTGCCCCTCCCCCGTTCATGCTCTGTCTCTCTCTGTCCCCAAAATAAATAAACGTTGAAAGAAAGATAGCTTTGGCAGCTGGGAGGAGGGAGATGGAAGGAGGTCAACGGAGAGCCAGGGAAACCAGGAGAAACCCTCCCTGCTTCTTCCCTCCAAGAGAGTGAATCCTTCTATCTTAGGTCACCTGCCATAACAGAACACCATGGACTGGGTAGCATAAGTAACGGAAGTTTATTTTCTGGCGGTTCTAAAGGCTAGGAGAGTAATGCAAGGTCAAGTTCTGGAAGGGTTGGTTTCTACGAGGGCTCTCTTCCTGATTGCAGAAGGCTCCCTTCTTGCTGTGTCTGCCTATAGGGGTGGGAGGAGAGAGCAAGCTCTCGGTGTCTCTTCTTACAAGGACACTAATCCTATCAGATCAGGGTCCCACCTTTATGACCTCATGTAACCTTAATTGCCTCCTATTTCCAAATACAGTCGCATTGGGGGTTAGGGCTTCAATGTAGGAATTTGGCAGGGGGACCCAATTCAGTCTATAGCACCCTCCTCCACCCTCACGGCTCCAATCATTCCACATACATAACTGAATTGTAGCCTGTATCACATTTTAAAGTACTATTTATTTTTTCTGGTTTTAAAAGTAACACATATTCAGAGTAGAAAGTGTAGGAAATGAAGAATAACATAAGGAAAATAAAAATCATCCCCAAACCCACACCTTATAGCTAATCATTATTAATATGTCAAGGTGTTCTTAGTTTTTTTTCCCCTGTGTATATACTTATACATGGGTTTTACAAAATTGGATCCAACAATATGATTTTTTGTTTAGTAACAACTTTCTTGAGATATAATCCACATACCATACAATTCACTCATTTTTTAAAAAATATGTTTTTTTGTTTGTAAGCAATCTCTACACCCAATGTGGGGCTCAAACCCACAACCCTGAAATCAAATCACATGCTCTACCAACTGAGCCAGCCAGGTGCCCCACAACTCACCCATTTAAACTGGTGTACAATCCAGTGGTTTGCAGTATATTCACAGAGTTGTGCAACTATCACCACAATCCATTTGAAAAGTTAGAGTAGTTGACTTATTTGTTTAAGTTTATTTATTTATTTGGAGAGAGCATGAGTGGTGGAGGGGTGGAGAGAGAGAGACAGAGAGAGAGAGAGAGAGAGAGAGAATCACAAGCAGGCTTCACACTGTAAGCGGGGAGCCTGAAGCAGGGCTCAAACCCACAAACCGTGAGATCACGACCTGAGCCAAAATCAAGAGTTGGATGCATAACTGACTGAGCCACCCAGGTGCCCCTTCACAATCCATTTTAGAACATTTTTATCATCTCCAAAGAAACCCATGCTCTTTTGCTGCCAACCTCCAGTCCCTCCCATCTCCCTAGCCCTAGGCAACTTCTTTTAAATTTTATTTGAGAGACAGACAGAGAGAGAGAGAGAGAGCGAGAGAGAGAGCAGGAGCAGAGCAAGTGAGTGAGAGAATACCAAGAAGGCTCCATGCTCAGCATGCAGACACAGGACACAGGACTCAATCCCCTGGGATCACAATCAGCTGAAATCAAGAGTCAGATGTTCGACCCACTGAGCCACACAGGCGCCCCAGCCCTAGGCAACTTCTGATCTACTTTCTGTCTTGGTAGATTTACCTATTCTGGACATTTCCTATAAACAGAATCATACAATATGTGGTCTTTTGTGAATGGCTTCTTTCACAGCATCATGTTTTCAAGGTTCATTCATGTTGTAGCATGACACATTCCTCCTGTTACATGATACATTCCTGTGGTTGCATGATCCTTCACTCCTGTTTCTTGTAAACAGCTTTATTGAGATACAGTTCACATACTCTACAATTCGTCTATTTAAAATGTCCAATTACTTTTGGTATATTCACAGAGTTGTGCAGCCATTACCACAAGCAAGTTTAGAATGCTATCATCACCTCAAATTTCATTTCTTTTTATGGCCAAATAATATTCCATTGTATGGGCATACCATTTTTATTTTATTTTTTAATGTTTATTTTATTCATTTTGAGAGAAAGAAAGAGCAAGGGAGAGAGGGAGAGAGAGACTCCGAGGCAGGCTCTGCTCCACCAACGCACAGCACAGAGCCTGATGCAGGGCTCCATCCCCAGGTTCGTGAGCTCATGACCTAAGCCGAAATCAAAAGGCAGTTGCTCAACTGACTGAGCCACCCAGGTGCCCCTATACCGTATTTTATTTACCCATTCATCGGTTGGTGGACATTTGTACTTTGTGGATATTATGAATAAAGCTGCTGTGAACACATGTTTTCATTTCTCTATGACACGAATTGCTGGGTCTGTGATAAACTACAGGTTCAACCTTTTAAGGAATTGCCAGACAAACCATGTGATTTTTTTTCAATCCTGACTTTCTCACTTAACATTAACCATGTGCTTTTTCATAAACTGTTAAATTGTTCAATGTTCTTTGAACGCTTGGCTTTTAATGTTTGCAGAGTTCCAATTCTTAATCAGTCCCCTGTTATTGGGCATCTAGATTATTTCCAATTTTCATATTATAAACAGCCTTTCAGTGAGCATTTTTGGGCATCAATATTTTTTTGTGAAACTTTTAAAAATATTTATTTATTTTTGTGTGAGAGAGAGAGAGAGCACAAGTGAGGGAGGAGCAGAGAGGGAGGGAGACACAGAATCTGAAGCAGGCTCCAGGCTCTGAGCTTTTAGCACAGAGCCCGATGCGGGGCTCGAACGCATGAACCTACTGAGCCACTCAGGCACCCCTGGACATCAATATTTTTATGCACCTCTGGTTATTTCTGAAGAGCAGATTAGTCAGACCATTGAATCAAAGGGCATAGGCAGTTTTAAGGCTCTTGGTACATAAAACCTTCCAAAAACCTTGTGTCAGTTTGCGCTCTGGCAAGTTGAGTTTGGGAATGCCAGTCACACACCACCTTATATTTTCATGGTCTCTTGAAGTCACCAAGGCAGGAACTTTGGAGATCTTTGACCCCATACCCAGCTCAACATGTAGCACACAGCACAAGTTCATGTTACGGAAATTAGCGTGAGCAAAGGAAGGCCCACGCTCTGCATTAACAGAAGCCATGGGATGGAGAGGAGGGTACAAGTGTCTGAGTCATCATGAAGACAGGCTCCACAGGACTTACCACCCAGCTGACATGGGGACTCACTGCAGACTCAAGTGGTAATAAAGCATCATGAGGCCAAGAACTCTCCACATGGAAGTTGAAGTGGCCAATGTGAGAGGAAGCCACATACCACAGTCACTTAGGGACAGACGCCAGTAGGGACGGGGTGTAGACTGGAGGCAAGTCTTTTGTACTCCACTCTGTGGGCAGCAGTCTTGATAGAAAGTGCTGGAAGAATTACCTTCACTGAGATAGCGAGGTCATCAAACTCTCTGTCCACTTGGATATCCTGAGGAGAAACCCATTACAAGGCAATACATTACCACCTTCTGAGAACTTTGCTGGTTTTTGCTGGTACACACAAGGTTTTGGAGAAAATCCTTAGGGCAGCTTCTCTCCTATGGATGACAATGTCATTAGTCCCCGAACTATGAAAATAGGGAAGGGAAGGGGCTCCGGGGAGCTCCTTGGAGTCTGTGATTTCTTGACCTGCAGGTTGGTTGCATAGGTCTGTGCTGTCTGTGGAAATTCACACCCCTTTCCATGTGCACTTTTCAGCATAAACGTTATTCCTCAATAACAAATGAAAAGGCACGGGGAGTGAGGGGAAAGATACTAGCACCAATAGTGTCTTTCTCTACATAGGCCTTTTCTGTGGGGTCTGCTATCTCATCCCATCTTCACAATGACTCTGGGTGGGAGATTTTAGCCTCATTTCACAGAAAGACCAGGCTGAGCCCTGGGAATGGTTTTACAAGAACTGTAAGGATTTAGAAGTATTTCCCTTACAGTTATTTATTTTTGAGAGACAGAGAGACAGAGCACAAGCAGGGGATGGGCAGAGAGAGAAGGAGACACGGAATCCAAAGCAGGCTCCAGGCTCTGAGCTGTCAGCCCAGAGCCCGACGCCGGGCTCGAACTCACAAACCGTGAGATTATGACCTGAGCCGAAGTCAGACGCTCAACCAGCTGAGCCACTCAGGTGCCCCGAAGTATTTCCCTTAAAACTGAGAAGATCTAGGCTAGGGAGATTAGACTAATAACAGTCAAGGAATAGGAAAATGGAACATTGCATCTAGACAGGTGTTGCTCTCCAATTCAGAAGATCCCATGTTGATGGACTCAGGATTTGGTCCCAGGCCTGATTCCAAAGTCTGTGGTGTTTCTGTTATGCTAAAAGCTTCTGTTAATAACCATACATTATATTGAATAAGCATGTATTTTTGCAGAAGTTTCATATATAATTCCTTTTTTTTTTTTTTTAACGATGGAATCCAGTGCTGACAGGAATTCTCAGAGCAAGCGGAAGATGGTCAAGGCATGCTACTCTCTGGCTTTGGAGCTGTAGAAACTGGGCAGGCAGAAGGAAGCAATAAGCAATAAGAAGAAGGAAGCATCAGTTGTCCCAAGCCTGAAGGATTGGAACTGTAAAAACGTCTCTGGAAAGACTTTGACACAAATCTGGTTTTAAATAAATGAGGGTTAGAATAAGCAGTGATTTGTGACTAGACTTCAGTTTAATAACTTGTGTTTGGGGATTCTCTCCTTAATGTTTTACTGCTTATATAATTTTCTCTATATATTTTTAAGTTTATTTATTTTGAGAGAGAGAGAGCGAGCGAGCAGGGGAGGGGGACACAGAGGGACAGAGAGAGAATCCTAAGCAGGCTCCCTCCTTTCAATGCAGAGACCAACATGGGGCTTGATCTCATGAACCATGAGATCATGACCTGAGCCAAAAGCAAGAGTCAGACACTTAACCAACTGAGCCGCCCAGGTGCCCTGAATTTTCTATATTAAAAAGGCACCATTGAGATGCCTCGGTGGCTCAGATGGTTGAGCATTTGACTCTTGATTTCAGCTCAGGTCATGATCTCAGGGTCGTGGGATTGAGCCCTGCATCAGGCTCCATGCTTAGCATGGAGCCTGCCTAAGATATTCTCTCTCTCTCTCTCTCTCTCTCTCTCTCTCTTCTCTCTCTCCCTTTGCCTCTCTCCCCTAAAAATAAAAAAAAAAAACCCACAACTGAATGAAAAGGAGTCTTAATCTCCCTCAAAGCCAACAAGTGAAACTTCCAGCACCAATATCCACCTGCAAGCAGAACAGGCCAGGGGGTGAGGTGGGTAAGTACTGAACCTTCAAATCCAAACATCAGTGAACAGTGAGCTAAGTGTCCTCTGAGGCAATTCTCTCTCAGCCAATGAAGAACCCAGGCATGAGTCAGAGATGAGACCGCAACGGTATCCCCCAGTCAGGAGTGGAAATAAAGCCACAGTGGCACTGTGACCCTCCATTCAGGCCTGGGGTGGAACTCAGACTTAGCCACACTGCGTATCTGAGCAGGACATGCGGTTTCTCTAATCCCTACTTTCTTCCTCTAAATGAGAACTCGTGGGGCTGTTGGAAGGATCACAGATGAGATTTATGAAAAGCTCTTACAGAGAAATCCAGCAGTTCTAGGGCAGACCCTGGATTATCCCGGACAGACTTTAGAACTCCAAAGCAGCCTTCGCCTCGCATGGGATTCCTGGACATCTGAGAAACACACACACAATTGAGAAAAACTGAGCCCAGGGAAGCTGGAGGTGGAGCAAGTCAAAAGGGAGGGAAGGATTCTTCATCTCTGATGACAAGTGCCTCAGGACAGCCCCACTGTCTCAGCTCAGAATTTGTCTCCACTGACAAAACACCCTGGGTGAGGCAGTGAGGCTGGGGAAGAGGGGAAGGGAGTATGCACTGGCTGAGCGCCCACCATATGCCCAAATCTGTGCCAGGTGTCAAAGATACGGACACACAAGGCACAGCTCTGCCTTTAAGGAATTCACCCATCACGGGGAGGAGAGGAAAAGGAAACATCATGAAAATGCAGTGTGATAAGTGCAATGAGAGTGTACATCAACTCTTCTGGGGAGTGAAGTTTACGCACCCGCACTGAGCTTTACGGGTGAGGCGGGCAGAGCTGGGTATTTCAGCAAGAGCAGGAGGAGCAAAACAAAGGGGAGAAATTGCATCATGTGCAGAAAATTCAGAGCAGCTTGGGGTGAGCGAATGAGCTTCAGCGGTGGAAGGCAGAGGGGCTGTGGCAGAGCCCAGAGCCCAATGTGCGGTGAATGCCATACTACTAACCTTGGATTTATCCAGAGGGGAGCCGTTGACAGGTTTAAAGCAAGGAGGGGACGGGAGCATGTTTCTGCTTTAGAAAGATCAACTGGCAGGTGAGAAGGAAGGACGAGAGATGGGAAATTCACAGGTCAATGGAACTTGAGGGGAAGTGAGAAGGAAGAGCAGGCAGCCCCAGCACCCTGCAGGAAGTAAGATGAAGGTTGGAAGGCAAGGAAAAGAGAGGGAGGAGTGAGCACTGGGCGCCTACTTCTGACTCAGTGAGGACCCCCCCCTCCCCCACCACCAAGAGGCAGCCCTTAGAGAGAGAGGATGCCTTGGGGTTGTGCTTTATGCCCATGGGACATCTAGGGGATGGTCCAGCAGGTGGCTGTAAATGGGGATCCAGAGCTTAAGAGAGGTCTGGGCTGCAGGGGGGAGCGTGGATGGGAGTGCTTCAGGGGGCTCTTCTTTTTCTTTTTCTTCTTCTTCTTCTTCTTCTTCTTCTTCTTCTTCTTTTTAATGTTTATTAGAGAGAGAGAGAGAGAGAGAGCGAGCACATGAGCAGGGGAGGCACAGAGAGAGGAGACAGAAGATCTAAAGTGGGCTCTGCACTGACAGTAGAGACTGATGCGGGGCTTGAACTCATGAACCATGAGATCATGACCTGAGCCGAAGTCTGATGCTTAACTGACTGAGCCACCCAGATGCCCACAGGGGGCTCTTCTGCCAGTTGATGGAGCTGAGAGCCAGGCAGGGCTGGATGCCCCCCAGGACCTGTCCTCTGAGCACAGTGGCCCACTTGGGCTTCACCTTCCATTGCACCCTCCCTTTTCCTACCCGACTGGCAATGCTGAAGAAAGGGAAACCCCATCTGTCACACAAGGCCTCAAGTAGGTCTGAGCATAGCCAACGGTACACCTGGGCTGACCCAGTGAGCTGAGAAGGAGCAAGGACAGTCGGGAGGTGGAGGTGACACTGCTGGGGGTTGGGGGGAGAAGGATGGACGAGGGAGGAGTCGGAAGAAGTGCCGGGGTCAGGTCAGAGGTGGGTGAGGGAATGGCAAGGGAAAGAAGTGGTCATAGGAGGAAGCCAGGAGGTCCCCTCTCTCATCTGGGCTCTAGAAATTTCGTGCCCTGCTGCCACTGGAGTGGGGAGATGAGGCAGGGGAGGGATCTGTGTGGGCACATACAGGCAGGTCTATGTTGGGGCCTGCCCCATCGGGCTAGCACTCACAACAAGAATCCTCAGTGTCTGGTTGACCCGGAGGCCCAGGCCCAGGCTCAGGGCTCCCACTGCAGAGATGCGGTTGTTGCTGCAACAGAAAGACATATGCATTTTGTTACCTTCCGAGCAGCTGTGTAGAGCCAGATGGTCCCAGGGTCCAAGCTGGTGTTGCTGGTGCATCCACCTGCTTGGGCTTCATGTTCCAGCCTCCACTGATGCCCCGGGGACCCTGGACAGGTCAGTATGTAAAAGCTGGATAACAACCCTGGTTCCCAGTGTTGAGGGAGATCACTCAGCAAGCACACCTGGAGCATCCCTCCCCTACTTTCCCCTCCCTTACCCCCCGCCCCCCACGACCCTGGGATCACGACCTGAGCCAAAATTGAGTTGGACACTCAAACAACTGAGCCACCCAGGCACCCCTCCTCCCCTTTTTAGTGAAGATGTTTTACATATATGTTTTCACTAGCAGCCCCCACCTATCCGTCAGGAATTATGAGCTCCAAGGTACAAGTGCTGAACTTGAGGGGCACCCGGCTGGCTCAGTCGATAGAGCCCGTGACTCTTGATCTTGGGGTCATGAGTTTGAACTCTTGTAGGGTGTAGAGATTACTTAAATAATTTTTTTTCAAACTAAAAAAAAAAAAACAAAAACCCAGTGCTAAACTTGAGTGAGAAGGAGGGAGCTGGGTGCTCTTGGATTGTGTCTCAAGCCCCATCGTGGGTAAACTGTGGTAGGCTTGGGAGTTGCTAAGGTGGTAAACAGCAACAGGATCATGGAGTCCCTGGTCCCTCAGGTGGCTATGGATCTGGAGACTGTGACACAGGGCCACCCTGTGTGCCTCACCTCATGTTGAGCTCTTCCAACACATTGTTGGTCTTAAGTGCCTCACCCACTGCAGATGCTCCAGGATCTCCAAAGCCATTGTATGAGATGTCCAGGACTCTCAGGAAGATGTTTGCCTAGAATGCAAAAGAGTGAAGCCAGGAGACCACCTGTGAAGTGGGGAAAGCCAGGGGTCACCGCCTCAGAGCCCGGGAGGCCCAGGGTGCAAAAAAGCATGGGCTGAGAGCAGAAGGTCAGAGGTTCCTGGTAAGAGTCTTGTGGCTTGGATGACGGTGACTGGGAGAACCAAATGACTGGAAGCACAGTACCAAGGGTGGTTGTGGGTGTGGATGATCCTCAGAGACTGAGAGGCCCACCGCTCAGCAGCAGACCCCAGGGACACAGTGGTCTGGTTCCATGACTGCTGGAGGCTCAAGGGCAGGTCCTCTGAGGCACAGAGCAGAATGACAGAGGGACTCCGGTGAAGGGCTTTGAGGGGGCTGTGATGGGGAGAAGGGCAGGAGCTTGTGGGTGCACTGGGAGGACAGAGCCTGACCCACCACCCTGTGGGGCAGGATCCCCAGGTCAGCCCCTGAGGAGGGGGGCAAGGCAGCTGCTGCTGTTCCCTGAGGAGGGCCCCACAAAGCTAGCCAGCACCAGGGGCATCCTGGCAGGGGCTAGGAGCCACACATTCCTGCGGCTTATGAACCACAACATCGAAGGAAGCAGGTGGGATGTTTAAGACTATGTGCTGGGACGCAGGGTGCAGGGCTGTCATCTCAGGGAAGCATCTGCATGTGCCCATAGCAGGCATGTGTCACCAGACTGCACAATGTCCCCCACCAGCCATATGTCTGTAATAAATGGAGAAGGTGTGCAACATTGAACTGCAGACCCTTGAGTAAGTGACATGAGAGTGAGCACGGTATTTCGGAGTCACGAAATGGGGCTGGGACAATTAAAATCACCAAACAAAATATTCTTTAAGCTCTGCTTGAAGGATCCAAGGGTCATTTCTGAAGAGCTGCAAAGATAGGAAGCTGGCACCTGGGAGACTGTCCCCACAGGACAGGCCAGAGGGCAGATGGGTGACAGAGGTGTTCATACCTCCAGTGCCCTGGCAAAGGCTACAGCTCCTGGTCCTCGAAGGTGATTCCAGTTTATATTAAGCTCGGTGAGTCCAGTATTTTCTGCCAGGGCTGGTCCAAGCATCTCCCCTTCAGAAACACCAAGACAGGCCTTATTCACTCTGTTCTTTCCCTCAAAAAATAATACTGATGACCGCTGTGCGCCAGGGTCTCCGCTTGGCACAACAGGCACCAAGTTGAACCCTATATGGGCCTGCTCTGTCCTAAAAGAATTCACATTTAATGGGGGAGAAGCAGTTGGCCCTTGAATAGCACAGGGGTTAGGGGTGCCAGCCCCTGTGCAGCCAAAAATCTGCATATAACTTTGACCGTCCCCCCAAACCTCAACTACTAACAGCCTACTGCTATTGGATTTTAGAAAGAAGACTTTATCGAGAACGTAAGGTGTTGATTAACACATATTTTGTATGTTATACATATTATATGCTGTATTCTTACAATAAAGTAACCTGAAGAAAATATTATTATTATTTTTAAAAATTTGTTTAATGTTTATTTATTTTTGAGAGAGAGAGAGACAGAGCGTGAGCAATGGAAGGACAGAGAGAGAGAGGGGGAGACACAGAATCAGAAGCAGGCTCCAGGCTCTGAGCTGGCAACACAGGGCCCAACGCGGGGCTTAAACTCACAAACTGAGAGATCATGACCTGAGCTGAAGTCAGACGCTTAACCGACTGAGCCACCCAGGCACCCCAATATTATTATTATTTTTAAACGTTTATTTATTTTTGAGAGACACAGAGAGAGATCGGGGGAGGGGCAGGAAGAGAGGGAGACACAGAATGTGAAGCAGGCTCCAGGCTCTGAACGGTCAGCACCGAGCCCCACGTGGGGCTTGAACTCGCAAACGGTGAGATCACGTGCCAAAGTCAGATGCTCAACCGACTGAGCCACCCAGGCGCCCCACCTGAAGAAAATATTAAGAAAATTATGTGGGGCACCTGGGTGGCTCAGTAGGTCGAACATCCAACTCTTGCTTTTGGCTCAGGTCATGATCTCATGGTTTGTGAGATCAAGCGCAGTGTCAGGCTCTGTGCTGACAGTATGGAGCCTGCTTGGGATTCTCTCTCTCCCCACTCTCTGCCCCTCCCCCGCTTATGCACGTGCTTGCTCTCTCTCTCTCTCAAAATAAATAAATAAAACTTAAAAAAAGAAGGAAAATCATAAGGGGAAATACACTTAAAATACTAGACTGTATTTATAAAAAAAATTGTGTATAAGTGGACCCACACAGTCAAACCCACATTGTTCAAATGTAAATACAACTTAATGGGATGTGTGGGACTACTACAAATAGTAGTACAACTACAAATACAACTACAAATGGGGATGTGTGGGAACAGTGTGGGGACTTACTCCCTTTTGAGGAGGGTCAGGAAAGTGAGGAAAAAGGAGATAATCTTGAAGACTGAGGGACTCACCAGGTGTGTGTGCATGCACAGTGGAGAACAGACATGGGAAAGAGCAAATGTGTAGAGGCATGTGGGAGCATAGAGCACCTGAGGAAATTCCCACAGGCCTGGTGGGTGGGGGGAAGCCAGTGAAATGAGGTAGCAGTGATGGACACTGGAAAGATACTGAGAGGCCATCAATGCTGGACCAAGACTTTTGGGCACAAACCGATTAGTAGGCAGGGAGGGCTTTAAGAAATGACAAGGCCGGGCTCCTTAGTGGCAGGTGTAGGGTATGGACTGGGGTAGGCAGGGGCAGGGTTAGAACCCAGGACACCAGTTGGAAGGCTTGTGCCATAGTCTATAGGCAAAAGGTGATGAGGCTGGTGCAGCTGTGTGCAAAGGAGACACTTGTGGTGGAGAAAGGAAAGAGGGAGCAGTGCAGGGTAAGAAACCCCGAGAGATTTTTAGCTTATAAAATGCAGAGAAGCCCCAGCCACCCATCATGCTCTCCACTCTGTCAGCATTCAGCCAGTCTGACCTGCTCCCATGCCTCTGGGCTGTCCCCCTGTGTAGAACTGTTGACCCCCTTCTTCACCTAGATAACAGCTCCTCGTCCTTCTAACCTGGGTTCATGACATCAGGAAGCCTTGCTTACCCAGCTGGGCTAGGCTGCCTCAGGCCCAAGTCCACTATGCTTCTATCCTTCCAGGCTCTGATCTAATGACCTCTCTTTGCCTGGCCAGTCTTTCCCATCAGCCTAGGAGTCCCTCAAGGATCTGAATTTGACTCCTCTCCATGGTCTCAGCTCCTCCTCTTGCAGGTTTAGTGAGGCTAGTTTGAAGAAATGCACGGAAGAAAAACAGATGCACTAATTAAGCAGAACTAGCCTGCTTGGGGGGTGCCTGGCTGGCTCAGTCAGTAGAGCATGTAACTCTTAATCTAGGGGTTGTGAGTTCAAGCCCCACCTTAGGTGTAGAAGTTACTTAAACATGAAATATTTTTAAGTTTATTTATTTATTTTGAGAGAGGGAGAGAGTGAGCAGGGGAGGGGCAGAGAGAGAGGGAAAGAGAGAATTTGAAGCAGGCTCCACACTCTCAGCTCAGAGCCCAACTCAGGGTCAATCCCACAAACCGTGAGATCATGACCTGTGCCAAAATCAAGAGTCAGAAGCACAACCTACTGAACCAACCATGAGCCCCAAAAATAAAATCTCGAAAAAAGAAAGAAAGAGAGAGGAGAGACAGAAAAGAAAAGAAAAGAAAAGAAAAGAAAAGAAAAGAAAAGAAAGACAAGAAAGACAGAGACAGGAAGAAAGAAGAAGAAAGAAAGAAAGAAAGAAAGAAAGAAAGAAAGAAAGAAAGAGAAAGAAAGGCAGAAAGAAAGACAGAAAGAAAGAGGGGCACCTGGGTAGCTCAGTCCAGTAAGCATCCAACTTCGGCTCAGGTCATGATCTCACAGTTGGTGGGCTCAAGCCCTACATCGGGTTCTGTGCTGACCTTGCAGAGCCTGGAGCCTGCTTCTGTGTCTCCCTCTCTCTCTGCCCCTCCCCTGCTTGCGCTCTGTCTGTCTCTCAAAAATAAATAAAAATGTTAAAAATGTTTAAAAGAAAGAAAGAAATAGAGAGAAAGAAAGAAAGAAAGAAAGAAAGAAAGAAAGAAAGAAAGAAAGAAAGAAAGAAAAAGAAAGCAAGCCAGCCTACTCCAGCAGGACCCACTGGAGCAAAATGCTTTGGCACCTTGGAGAGCTCCCTGCAAGGCTGCTAGGACTGACTCCCAGTGATGCCTTCCTGAGCTACGACTCTGGATTCCACACTTGCACTGGGTCTGACACGGCGGGTTCTCAGATACAGACGCTTCTAGGGCTGAGAAGAGAGAGTGGTGGTCTGCACTTTGTAGGGAAACCCTTCTTTCTGAACAACTAGAGGGTGAGGAGATTCTCCAACTTGCATGATTGGCCTCTTGAAATTCCCATACTTGGTCTTCATGACCTCTGTAGCCAACTATGAGGCAGGGGCTACCTTCGCCATGGGTCAGATCGGGAGATTGAGACCTAAGCTCTTCACCCCTCAAGGCAGTTGAGATCCCCACAGATCCCCATTTAGGGAAACAAAATGGTCCTGCTGAGTTTGTCCTTTTCCAAGATGAAGACCTCCGTACTCCGTATTTGTGCAGGCTTCACAGAGCTTTAGCTTCCGGCCCCTACTATCCTGGCTGTCTCTCTGGTGCTTACCTTTTCACTGTGAAGATCTGGGAGACATCTATACTTAGTTTTTTGGAAGTCTGAAATAAACTTCTCTCCCTGTTTTCAAGTTTATTTATTCATTTTTGAGAGAGAGAGAGAGAGAGAGAGAGAGAGAGAGTAGGGGAGAGGCAGAGAGAGAGGGAGACAGAAGATCTGAAGTGGGCTCTGTGCTGACAGCAGAGAGTCCAATGCAAGGCTTGAACTCACAAACCACGAGATCATGACCTGAGGTGAAGTCAGACACTCAACTGACTGATCCACCCAAGCAGCCCTGAACTTCTCTTTTAATTTCACAGACTTCTCATGATAATTCTCTTAGAAGGGAGGCACGTGGGTGGCTTCGTCAGCTAAAGCGACTGACTTCAGCTCAGGTCATGATCTAACAGTTTGTGGATTCGAGCCCCATATTGGGCTCTGTGCTGACAGCTCAGAGCCTGGAGCCTGCTTCAGATCCTGTGTCTCCTCTCTGTCTCTCTCTCTGTCTCTCTGTCTCTCTGTCTCTCTCCCCCCACACACCCCCCCTTGTGTTCTCTCTCTCTCTCTCTCTCTCTCTCTCTCTCTCTCTCAAAAAAAGATAATTTTCTTAGAAGGTAAATGGCTCTCTGGCAGTTAAATTCTAAGGCTGATTCTCAAAGGCCAAGGCTGGTACCATTCCTACCCTAAGCAGCTTGAGACAGAAAAGTGATTCCCAAACTTTCTTGATCAGATAAATCTCCTGGGGTACCCATTAAAGTGTAGATGTATGGGCATCCCCCCACCAAGATTCTGGTTCAGCAGGGCCAGGGCCCAGGAATTTGTATTCCTAACCCAGGGTCCTGAGTGATTCCTATAACTGACTGGAGTGCTTGAGGACAGACAGGTAGAAGTGCATGCTCCTGGCAAAGCTGATAGCCTGTGCAAAGGCCCCGGGACATGAGAGAAAGTGGTGAGATCAAGAAATCCCATCAAAGTGGATGTACCGTGAAGACAGTACTTGAAATAAAATCTTCATGTCTTTTGCCAAGATTTGTAAGCCTGAAGCTCTCCACTGCCTCTTCAACTCACAGCTTGGGCCCTCTCTCCTGGCTCACTAGCCCAGTCACACCAGTGTCTATCAGTCTGGGAAATAAGCCTGCATGTTTACTGTTCCTCTGCTTTAAATGCTCTCTCTCTCTGGTCTTGCTATTGCTGATTCCTTCCCACCCTGCGCATTTCAGCTTAAATGTCATCTCACAGAGCCCTCCCCAACCACCTCTCTATAGCATTCTTCTCTGAAATCATTCCTTTTGTTTATCTTGTGGCACCAATAATTGTAGAGAATTATCTAGTTAACGTGTGTTCCTTGAGGCCAGGGACTTTGTTTTGTTCACAACTGGGTCCCTAGTGGCTAAATTAGCACCCAGCACATGCAGCAGCAGGCCATGACTTCCGTGGAATGGATTAAGGGTTCTGCGTGGAAGGACAGGGAGAGGGGTAGGCTAAAGTGGAACATGGGAAATGGGAGCCAGAGTATGAATGTTCAGAATGGTCCTGCCAACCTTCACCCACCCCTGCCCCAGGAAGATGGGCTCAAGTGCCCCCATGGTGACCCTGGTCAGATGTTACCTGCTTGGTCATTCAGCTGGTTATAGCTCAAGTCCAGGGCTTTCAGGCCTGTGTGGGCCAGCAGGAGTTCAGCAAGGTACGGGGCTGCCTGCTCGTCTAGGCCATTTCCTGCCAGCTGTATCTTCTGCATGGTTGGGTTCACCATGAGGGCAGCACAGACAGCCTGGGCTCCCACTGCTCCCAGCTGGTTCTCCGACAGGTCCACATCTAGGGGTCAGCACCACTTCTCAATCAGTGGGATGCAAAGCCCGGCACCACCCTCTTCCGCCTTCCTCTATCCCCCAAACCTCCAGACCTGAGGCAGCAGAAGGGGCTTTGCAGCTGGACCATCCTGGGTCGCATGGTGACTCTGCCACTCACCAGCTGCATCTCCCCAGGCCCCCAGGCAGCTTCTCTGATGCCCACACCCACCCCACGCATCCACAAGCTTCTTTGTCAAGGGGTTAAAACCGCCTACTTCATGGTGCTGTGCAGGATGCCTGCGATGGAGATCCAGTCACCCTGTTGATGATTCATGCCTGGCAGCGATATAATACATCCACAGAAGTCTTCACTGATGCATTTCTGGGAACTGGCAATGACGGCCCAGGTGGCCATGCTTGGAGCATGTCACATACGCAGTTTCATTTAATACTCAGTACAACTCCAAGGGCTAAGTAGTATTGTTGGGGCCATTTCACAGATTGAAAAGTAAGGCTCAGCAAGGGTGAATGGCTTGCCCAGGGTCATCCCTGGTAGAAGGTGGCTCATCGGTGGTAGAGGTGGTGTTTGCATCCAGCCCCACTTCATTCCCACCCAGCCCTCCACCCTCTCACACTGTCCACCCCTTGGCTCTCTGTTGGAGGACCCTTTCACCCTGCATTTAGGCAATGGGAGGCCACCATATGGAGGGGGAGGTGCTGGCCAGCCAAGGAGGGGAGTGGGGAGTAGGCAATCAGGAGAGGAGTAGCATACAGCATTGGGGGCACCACAGAGATTCTAACTCCACCCCCATCAGCCCCACCCTGTGTTAAGACCCCTGCACCAGCAACACCAACAGGCCCCAAGTGAGAAGGCCCAGCTATGGGGGGAGCCCACACCCCTCAGGAAAGGGAGGACTCAAATGTGCCCACCAGCCCCAAACTCAGCACTTACCACAAATGCTGCTGCTTTTGCTTAGGGCACCTGCCAGGGCCTCTGCACCGGCCCCACAGAGCCCATTGTCTCGAAGGTCCAGCCGCTTGACACAGGGATTGGAGTTCAGTGCGAAAGCCAGAGCCCGGGCACCCTTGGACAAAGAGGGGCCTGAGGGGCCTGGTCTTTCCTAGGGGCGAAGGCCTCAGACACAGCTAGCCACTACCCTGGCTTGTTTCCAGGGCTCAGCCCACCTGGTGCCCTCCAACTGGAAGGCTCTCTCTTTCCCACATGCCCAGGAGACACCTGCTTCTCTTTTAGGCTTCACCCAGATCTCACTTCCAGGAGCCTTCCCTGACTGCCCCCCCCCCCCAGCAGGTTAGAGGTCCCCTGCAGGCCCCTCAACCCTTACACTGAATTCTGTCATAGCCTCGATCCTACCTGTCACCCAGATACAGGGGATGGGACATGCCTGGCACATAGCAAAGTTGGGGAGTGTGCAGTATGGGTTCAAGAAGGGGCCACTCCATGGCTGCTGCCTCTGAGGTCCTTTTACTCCAAGCCTGGCCCTGGGGTTTCCCCAAGGTTACCTGGGGCCCCAGGCCACGGTGCCGCAGGTTCAGCTCTGGGGTGCTCCCTTGGCGCAGAAAGCAGGAGGCGGGCACAACTCTATGGGCCTGGCAAGACCTCAGGTAGAGGGTGTCCTTGACCAGTACTCCAGGCCCATGGATGCCTGATAGGAGACAGGGAGATGATGAATGTAGATCCCTCTCTACACACAGTAGCCTCCTCCCCCCCACCCTCTGTCACCATCCAGTCCGTGTTTCCCTCTAGAAGCATTTCTTCCTCTGCTAGTAGAGACTGAGGCTCAGAGAAAGCAAATCCTTTCCCTAAAGTCACGCAGAAAGTAATAGCTAATCTGAGTAGAGCCAGGATCAGGACCCTGCCTGTCTGATGCCAAAGTGCATGCTATGTGTTTTCCACTGGGTTGCAGAACACGTATGTTTTGTGAACATTTTATGGGGGAAGAAACTGAAACAATTCTGTTTTATACATTCATTAGCTTAGTTGTTCCTGGGGGTTGGGAAAACCCAGCCCTGATCCCATTTCTGGGTAGGACACCCCCTCTTACACTGTTTGGTGGAGTTTTTGCATTTTAACATCACTTTGGGGGTGTTTTCTTCTTTTCTCTCTCTTTCTTTTCTTTCTTTCTTTCTTTCTTTCTTTCTTTCTTTCTTTCTTTCTTTCTGTTAAAGTTCATTTATTTACTTTTAAGAGAGAGAGAGCGAGCGAGAGAGCAGCAGAGAGGCAAAGAGAGAGGGAAAGAGAGAATCCCAAGCAGGCTCTACCCTGTCAGCTCAGAGCCTGACTTGGGGCTCAATCCCACAAACTGTGAGGTCATGACCTGAGCCGAAATCAAGAGTCCGAAGCTTAATAACCAACTGAGCCAGTCAGGCACCCCTCTTTTTTTTTTTAAGATTTTATTTTTAAGTAGTTTCTACACCCAAGATGGGACTCGAACTCACAACCCTAAGATCAAGAGTCCCCCACTCCACCTACTGAGCCAGCCAGGTGCCCCTGGAGGTGTTTTCTTTCTTTTTTTTTTTTTTTTCTCCTTTCCTTTCTTTCTTAAGCTTATTTATTTCTTTTGAGATTTCTTTTTTTCTTTCTTTCTTTCTTTCTTTCTTTCTTTCTTTCTTTCTGAAGTTTATTTATTTATTTTGAGAGAGACAGAGACAGTGTGAGTGGGGGAGGGGTAGAGAGACAGGGAGAGAGTGAGAGAGAATCCCAAGCAGGCTCCACACTGTCAGCACAGCGCGTGATGCGGGCCTCAAGCTCAAACTCATGAAACCATGAGATCAGGACCTGAGCGGAAATCAAGAGTGGGACACTTTACTGACTTCGCCACCCAAGCGCCCCTGGAGGCGTCTTCTAAAGATGGAACTCCTGATGCCGCCAGGAGCATTGTGGGGAGGGCACAGGACTGGAGAGACCACAGGCTGTCCTGAAGGTGTCCCACGGAGGGGTGCGCTCCCTGCTGGACAGGGGTCCCCTGCCTACTTGGCCCCAGCCTGCCCTCTGCAACCCTGCGGGATAAGCTCCCAGTTGAGGAGAAAGGCCTGCCCCCATCCCTGCCCGGGAGCACCTTCCGTCTCCTGGTCGGAGTCTGAATCAACTTCCGAACGCTGTTCGGCCTCCGGAGCTCCTGCAAGATGCCCAGCGGCCGCCGCCGCCGCCGCCGCCGCCGCCTCCTTCTCCTCCTCCTCGCCTTCATTCTCCCCAGGCCTTTTGTAGGGACCCCTCATAGTTACGCCCATTTGTCAGTGGCAGCAATGAGGCGGAGACTGCACCGCACAGCAACTCGAGCCCTTCCCCGGGGATGTGGGCGGACCCTCCGTCTGCGCCGACCAATTGGATATGCCGTGCAGCGAACAGGCGTCCGCTGCAGCCAATAGGAACGCTCCCCTCCCGACAGCCGTCGTCTGGGCAACCCAGGTGTTGTGGGTTGCTATAGAAACCGTCGCTGGCCTGGGTAGACCTTTAGCCTGCTGACAAGCTGAGCGGATGAGAGCGTGCTCCACGGTTTCAGCATCGGTCCCCCTTCCCCGCCTTCCACGGGCTGGGGAACGTGGCTGACTCCAGAGTCTGTGCCTTAGTCCCTGCGCTCTGCGGGCGCACGGCACGAGAAAGCCTGGGGAGCCTTGCAAAAGCCCCATCACCCTCCTCTCTGGAGCCAGAGTCACGCTCTCACCGTATGGCTGCCAGTTCTCTCTCATGCTCTGGCGTCTCATATGCTATTTGCTCCACCAGGAACATTCCTCTCCAAGTTTCCTTGTTGAACTTCAGAATCTGCAAGCGTCACTTCAGAGATCACTTTTTCCTGAAGTTTTTCTTCCTTTCTTTTTTTCTTTTATTAATTGTTTTGACGTTTACTTATTTTGGAGAGACAGAGAGAGACAGCGTGAGCAGGGGAGGGGCAGAGAAAGAGGGAGACACAGAATCTGAAGCAGGTTCCAGGCTCTGAGCTGTCAGCACAGAGCCCGACGCGGGGCTTGAACTCACAAACCGCAAGATCATGACCTGAGCCCAAGCCCGACGCTTAACCGACTAAGCCACCCAGGCGCCCCTTTCCTGAGGTTTTTCTTGACCCCTCCTCTGGGCTCCTGCAGTCCTCATGCTGCCCTCTCACAGTACCTATGACACTTGTCATTTCCTCCTCCTTCCCTCCCCCAAGGAAGTGAGGCCAGAGGGCAGGTTGCAGGGGCTGCTCCTCTCTGCCTGGCCCTGGGCCCCTGCAGAGGGAGAGGGTGGCAGGCCCTGGGCAGCTGGTGGTTGGGACTAAACCCAGGGCTGAGGGGTGGAGGCTGGAACCTGTCCCCAGTGGAAGTGTCCCTTTAATAGCTGCTGGCCCGCCGGCTTGGACGCCTGCTTTACCTCCTATTCAGCTGTGGCTGCAGCTGCTGTGCTGACTCATGTGCCCCAGCAGACAGCAGGAGCTGGAAGCATGGGCTCCCCGGGGGCCCTGGCGGGCTGGGGGCTTCTGGATTACAAAACGGAGAAGTATGTGATAACCAGGAACTGGCGGGTGGGCGCCCTGCAGAGGTTGCTGCAGCTCGGGGTCATGGCCTACGTGGTGGGGTAAGAGAATGGCTCCTGGGCCACACTGACTGGAGGGATAATGACTCTTAGTCCTGGGCTGAGGGTTGAGGGTTTGACTCTTCAGGGGCTGAGCTGGTGGTAGCAGAGGGGAGCAGGTGGGAACAGGGGAGCAAGTAGGCAGAAGGGAGGATCTTTGTCTGTCTGGAGGTCAGTGGATACAAGAGCAAGCTGTATGCTTGTGTACTCCTTCCTGTGTGTCCACCTGCCTCCTCTCCTGTGCCTTGTTGCCAGGCCCATATTGAGCTCTGCACACAGAGCAAGATGGGCCCCCACCCATACCCAGGAGGCCCCTGGTGGGGTAGGAAGTAGCTCCTGATGTTTGGGAGAGCTGCAGCACTAAGGTCCCCGATAGAGACCACCAATTTTAGCTGGGTCGGGGGAGTCTTTAAGGAGGAGTTGGGCCTAGCCAGGACAGGATGAGGGTGTTGGCTGGTGAAGGAGGGGGTGATGGGCATCTCCAAGCCCATGGGTGCCATGAAAGACTGGCTCTCTGATCATGGTTGGAGCTTCTGATCTGTGCAGGGTGTTTGGGATGGAAAATGAGGCTGGAGGGGAGCTGGGGGCCCTGAATCCTGGGTTGGGAGCCTGCAGGGTGTATGAGGAGAGAGGCTGAGAGGGTGGGTCCCACTTGCTTGCCATGGGCCAGGGACGTGCCACACTGCCCATCAATTCTTCCTAAGGTGGGCTCTCCTCGCCAAAAAAGGCTACCAGGAGCGAGACCTGGACCCCCAGATTTCCGTCATCACCAAACTCAAAGGGGTTTCTGTGACCCAGATCGAGGAGCTGGGTAACCGACTGTGGGATGTGGCAGACTTCGTGAAGCCACCACAGGTAGGTGCCATGGTTCTGCTGCTAGGCAGTGACACCTCTGATACCACCCTTGCAGAGAATGTGTGTGAGAGAGGCATGTGATGCCAGAGCAGGGTGCTGGCACCGTCATAGGGCCGGGCTTGGGAAGAGCCTTACAGAGGAGTGGTGCCTGGATAGGGCTTTCTGGGATGTGTAAGGAGTGTCTAGGAGGACAAGGGGACAGACCAGGAAGCCAGGCCAGAGGAACAGCCTTTACAGAGGCTGTACTTACAAGAGTGGAAAGTTTAGGAACTCAAGGCTTGAGCTTGAGGGTGGGGCAGGAGAAGCTTGGGGAACCAGGGCCTTGAGCTTCCTGAATGCTCCCCTCCCTGACCTGGGACACTCCTCCTCTGGCCCTCCCACGAGGCATTTCTGGCTCCTCCCTTTACCCAGATTGCCCACAGCCTCAGTTTCTACCTTTATCCTGCCAGTGCCAAAACTGTAACCCCAGTGACCACCTGCCTCTAGCACAGCTGCCTCCTGGGTGCACACCCACCACGTCCATAGAAAAATCATCTCCCTCCCCCAGTGTGGCCTCTCTTCATCCAATGAGGGCCAAAGC
The DNA here is from genome assembly GCF_016509475.1 of Prionailurus bengalensis. NCBI lineage: Eukaryota > Metazoa > Chordata > Mammalia > Carnivora > Felidae > Prionailurus > Prionailurus bengalensis. The sequence goes on from NC_057356.1 coordinate 29,096,648, forward strand.
TGGACCTGTCCCTCCCTCTGACCATCCCATCTCCTAGTAGTTTTCACTGCTGCCTGTGTCGTACCTGTATGAGGCCGTGACCTTCTAGTGGGTAGTGGGTCCCCGGATGCACTCTACCCAGCAGCCAGCCTGAGCTGTCCTATATGTTATCAATCAGAGCTTGACAACCCTTGTTTCCACCCCGGGGAGACTTCCTTTCCATAGTGGTGGCCACCGAGTCCCTCCAGATCCTGACCGCTGTCACACCTGCTGCCTTCTCTCTTTCCTGGGTGTGCATTGCCCCAAACTTTCAGAACTCACACACACGGCGCTTGGATGCCAGCCACCCTGCCTGTCCTTAGCCACCGTTTGCCCAGGCAGAGTTCACCGCCTGCTCCACTGGCCCCTGACCATGTGTGCAACGAGGGGCCCGCCTCCCGACTAGCCTGGGCAGGCTCCTGGTCCAACTCAGCTCTGGATCTTCAGTGCCTGGAAGCAGGAGGCAATTGGAAAGTTCTGGTTGAAGGAATGAATACAAACATGGAAGATGCACTTGTCTCAAAGAGGCAGCTGTGGGCTTAGAAAAGGCCAGAAACCCAGCTGGCCTCTCTTCTCTATTTCAACTTGCCTCACTGGAGGCGCTCTCCTGGGGCAGAGTTGATGACTTGATGGGGCCAGGACCCCTTTCCCCACAAGCCAAGCTGCCAGCTTCTGGCCTCTCTCTTTTGGAGAGAGAAGCAGAGACTGACTCTGACACTTGCTTTCTAGGGAGAGAATGTGTTCTTCTTGGTGACCAATTTTCTTGTGACGCCAGAACAAGTTCAGGACAGATGTCCAGAGGTAAGGTTGCTCAGGAGCTTCCCAGCGGGTCCCTAGTTCCTCTGCCAGACCTGGGTCACCAGCCATGTCCTCCGCTCGCCTTCCCAGGTAACTGAGGGCTTAGTATATATATGCTACTGTATCCCAGGCACTGAGCGAAAACCTTTTAGTGAATCATTCCATTTAGTCTTCACAAATACCTTGCCTGGTAGGAATCACTAATGATCCAGGAGCACCTGGATGGCTCAGTCCGTTAAGCATCCTACTTCGGCTCAGGTTATGATCTCACAGTTTGTGAGTTCGAGCCCCACGTCAGGCTCTGTGCTGACAGCTCAGACCCTGGAGCCTGCTTCAGATCCTGTGTCTCCCTCTCTGCCTCTCCCCCGTTCACACTCTGCGTGTGTATGTGTGTGTGTGTCTCTCTCTCTCTCAAAAATAAATAAACATTTACAAAAAATTTTTAAAAAGGAATTACTATGATCCCATTTAAGATGAGAATCTCAGTAAGGTAGAGTCACATGTTCAAGGCTGCCCAGTCTCTGGTCCTCCAAGCAGTCTTCTGGAGTCTTCCACTGTAGCCCCCTGTGAGATATCCAGGCCCCTTCCCTTCCTGGTCCCACCTCTGGGCACCTTCCAGTTTGTCAGAACTGGGTATAAGACTCAGGTGAGCTCTAATAGAGCCCTTCCTCTCTTGTATGCACAGACTCTATTAATGTGTCCCAAGTCAGCTTCCATTTTTGTGGGCAAGCACGAAAACACCAGCTTATGCTGACCTCAGGGTCACTTATGATCTCTGGGCATTAAAAAAAATTTTTTTTAATGTTTTATTTATTTTTGAGAGAGAGAGAAAGACAGAGTGCGAGTGGGGGAGGGGCAGAGAGAGAAGGAGACACAGAATCTGAAGCAGGCTCCAGGCTCTGAGCTGTCAGCACAGAGCCCGATGCGGGGCTTGAACTCACGGACCGCGAGTTCATGACCTGAGCCCCACTCAGACACTTAACCGACTGAGCCACTCAGGTGTCCCGGGCAGTTTTTACAACTGTGGTCACACCAGAGTCGCTCATCCTATTCTTGTCTATTTCTCATCCAGAATTGCAGGTTTTCCACCTAAAATCTCCCCATTGTCCCTTGCCTAAGGGTGACCCATGGATCCAGCGTCTGTCACAGTGCACAGTGCTCTTCTCTCCAGTTATGGGTTTTTTTTTCCCTCAAATTTGTGTGTGTGTGTGATAAAATACATGTAACATAAAATTTACCATCTTACCCATTAAATAATTTTTTTTGTTTACTTTTGAGAGAGAGAGAGAGAGAGCAAGCAGGGGAGGGGCAGAGAGAGAGGGAGAGAGAGAGGGAGAGAGAGAGGGAGAGAGAGAGAGAGAGAGAGAGAGAGAGAGAGAGAGAGAGAGAGAATCCCAAACAGGCTCCATGCTGTCAGCTCAGAGCCCAACGTAGGGCTTGAATTCAAACCTCGAGACCATGACCTGAGCTGAAACCAAGAGTCGGACACTTAACTGACTGAGCCACCCAGGTGCCCCGCATCTTACCCGTTTTTAAGTGTATGGTTCTCCAATTGTGGATTTTTGTTTGAGCAGTTGGGACTCAGGACATAGCCTTGGAAGCCTACTTCCATGGTAACAGCTTTTTAAAATCACCTCTAACACGGGACACCTGGGTGGCTCAGTGGGTTAAGCATCGACGACTCGTGGTTTCGGCCCACATCATGATCTCACAGTTTGTAAGTTTGAGTCCTGCACTGGGCTCGATGCTGACAGTGAGGAGCCTGCTTGTGATTCTCTCTGTCCCCCTCTCTCTGCCCCTCCGCTGATTGCTCGCTCTCTCAAAGTAAATAAACTTAAACAAAAATTTTTAAAATCACATCTAACATTTAATTGCTTGCAGGGCTGGGGAGTAACTGTGTGGTCACCTGTCCCCTGTGTCCTGATTGTTGGTGCCACCACAGTTGCTGGAGGCATCACATGTCCTAGGTTGGCTCTGTCCACAAAGGATGTGAAGCATGTGCACAAAGGATGTGCTTACACACGGCAAACATACACGATGTCCTTCATTTTCTAAATGCTCAGAGGACATCTGATTAATGTTCAGGCTGTAGGCTGTCCTGAAAATTTCCTGAAGGCATCATTCTGTGTTTTCTGGATCCATGTGATTTGCCTCATGTCCCAGCTTCTAGGTCTTCCTATGAAACTACTGGAGCTGGGAAGTAATCAGATCTGACAACATGGCTTCTGGAGACTCACCAGCAATCCCGCCAGCTCTTCTCGGCGGTCCTGGTCATCCGGTCCTTCCCGACATATTGGCTGTGCTCCTTGGAGACTCACAGCCTTTAGCAAACAACTGCTGAGCCTCTTGGGGGCCAGGCCTGATGCTGGGCTTGCAAGACTCCACCCCCTTTTATCTCAAGGAGCTCCTGCACAGGCGGCCCAGCCAAGGTGGCAGGTCCCGTGATGGGGGCAGAGGCTGCAGCTGCAGACCCAGGGAGGCATGTCTGCCAGCTCAGGGCCTCAGGAAGGGTTTCCCACAGAACTCAAGGCTCAAGTGGGATCTTGAGACGGTCCAGGCAGAGGGAGCTGTATGAGCAAAGGCCCCAAGCTATGTGAGATGAGGCACCTCCAGGGTCACCTGCTGCTGAGTGGGGTTGGAGCCTAGATTTGGATTCGGGTGGCAAGGAGGTAGCCCAAGACCTCAGGGGCCCGGTGAACTCTGTGAAAGAGCTAAACTTGATCACAGGAGCATGGCAGAACTAGGGATGGTCTCTGCTGAATGAATGAGGCAGATGATGCAGAGGGCGGCCCCGTGGTGGTTCTCATGAGGTTCGATTGGAGGAGACGGTGGCCCAGCCAGGGTGGAGGGGAGGGGCGGACTCAGGACACAGGAGGCCCCACTCTGTCCTCTGCCCACGTATCACGGTCCCAACCCCACACAGTCCCACTGTCTCGTTTGGCTTGGAGTCCCCAAGTCCTTCTTGCCACCCTGGCACACCGCTCCTCCTTCTGCTCCTGAGCCAGGTAACCTGGACAATGGTGCTCACTGTCAGCCTGGGGCAGAACTGTGTCTGAGAGTGTGCCTTCCTCTTTGGGGGGTGTAGGACCCCCAGAAAGTTTGCTAGTCCCCCCTTCTGACTGATCGCCAGAACGCTTTGCCCAAGAATAAGTAGGGGAGGGACTAGCCTATGGTCCCTCAGCAAGTGTGTGTGGTCCTGCCACTTCCCTACCCAGCCCCCTCCAACTAGGTCCCTGCCCTTTGTTCACCGTGCCCCACCCCTCCACTCTGGCATGAACTAGCCCTTCCCAGAGTCCCTTCACCTTCCCTGTTCTGTTGTCTGAGGTGGACCAGAGGATCTGGGCCTCCGGCCAGGAGAGAGCTATCAGGAAGGAAGGAGGCTTGCTCTGCCTTGGAATGCAGCACCTGCACCCCTATCTGGCGGGGGGTGGGGGGTGGGGGTGCTTGCCACCTTCCTCCTCCAACCACCTCCTTTTATTTTTACGCTCCAGCTTTGCCATGTGCCCCCAAACTCAGGGACCTCTATGCAGCTAAGGCAGGGAGGGCTGTGTCCCTGCAGACTGCAAGACTGGGTCACAGAGGGGAAACAGTCCCCGAGCCCTTGGCAACTTTGCTTTCCCCACCTCAGCACCCTTCCATCCCGCTGGCTAACTGCTGGGCTGATGAGGACTGTCCGGAAGGGGAGACGGGGACACACAGCCACGGTCGGTAACTGTGGGCCCTGTCTTCCATGGGCTCCCCTGGGTGGGGGCTCCAGGGCCCGGGCTGGGACCCTGGGTGGTTCTTGAGAGCAGGCCTGGTGGTGCCTCTGCATCTCTCCTTTCTGTCAGTGGCCCCCTGCCCTGTCTCATCCCCCGGCCCTGTGGAGATTTGAGGGCCTGGTGTTTGTTTTGTATTCTCAAGGCATAAAAACGGGCCAATGTGTGGAATTCAACGGGACCCACAGGACCTGTGAGATCCAGGGCTGGTGCCCCGTGGAGAGCGGCACTGTGCCCATGTAAGTCTCTCCACCCACCCCCACCCACCTCCAGGACAAGGCCCCAGAACCCAGGAGTCTGCCCTTCACTTCTTTACCAGCAGGAAGCCCCTACTGGTCCAGGCAGAGAACTTCACCTTGTTCATCAAGAACACTGTCACCTTCAGCAAGTTCAACTTCTCCAAGTAAGTGTGGGTGTGTCCTGCTGGCCCCAGACCCTCCTTGTGTCCTGTCTTACCTGACCGTCTGTCCCATCCCCCACCCCCACCCCCAGGTCCAATGCCTTAGACACCTGGGACGCCACTTATTTCAAGCGCTGTCGCTACGACTCACGCTACAGCCCTTACTGCCCTGTGTTCCGCATTGGGGATCTCGTGGCTGCAGCTGGAGGGGTCTTTGAGGACCTGGCATTGCTGGTGGGTCCATGGGGGAAAGAGTTCCAGGAAGGCTCAGGGAGAGGGTCCCGGGGCCTGCGTGCTGGTGAAGCAGCGAGCAATGTGCTGTGTGCAGGGAGGTGCTGTGGGCGTCCGAGTCCACTGGGATTGTGACCTGGATGCTGGGGGCTCCGACTGTCGGCCCCACTACTCCTTCCAGCTGCAGGAGAGGAGCTACAACTTCAGGTGCGGCCCCTACTGCCCTCCTGCTGTTCCTTAGCCAGGTCCCCCCACTGTCCTGTGGCAACCAGGACTGGCCACACCCTGGCCCAGCTCTCTGGAGATTCCATTGTGTGTGTGAGGAGGGCCCCAGGGGCAGGAGGGGTGTCCTAAGCTCTGGTCCCCCAGCACAGGCTCTGTCCAGCTTCCCTCCTGATCCCATCCCCCTTCTGTTCCCTGGGACTCCTCAACCCCCCCCCCCCAGCCCCTCTCCCACCCCACCCTGCCTCTAGCACCTCCCTCCTCGGCTGGGGGGGGGGGTTCTTTTTTACTTTTCCCTTAGGTCTTATCTCAAAAATTTCAAAAACCTACATAAAAATGCAAAGCCATATACCCTCTATCTGGGTTCACTAGGGTTTTTTTGGTTTTGGTTTTATTTTTTATCATTTTGCCACATTTGCTTTCTCTCTCCCTCTCTAGAACGAGCTGGATATAGTTAGATAGATTTCAAAGGGAAGCATTTTAGAGTAAGTGGCAGACATCTGACACTCTTCCTCTCAACACTGTCCTGAGAATGAGGACCTTACCCACGTGACCACGGTACCACAGTCACACTCAATAAATTTAACATTGGCAGAGTAAATCGAATATTTACTCTGAATTTCTCCAACCATGCCAATAATAGTCCTTTATCTTTTTATTTTCTGATCCAGGATGCTTTCAGGGATCTTGTGTTGCATTTATTGTCATGTCTTGGAGTCTCCTAAACAGATCTCCCTCAACCTGCCGGGAATCCTTGTCACTTCCTGTCACCTGGTCATTGTCACACATACGTGCACACAGCCCCCAGGCCTAGAGACCATGTCCCTTGACATTGCTCACTGGGCTTTTCCTGGCCTGGCTTCCTTGACCTCCCCGGCCCTTTGCAATGATGAGGGGCTGGCTCCCTACCCACATTCTGCTTCCTGCACCTCTGTGCTCTTACCTGTCCTACTTTCTCTGTCTAGAACACTCCTTCCTGACCCCTGGAAGACCAGCCTCAAAGTATCCCTTGTAGAAAGCCTTTCCCACCCAGTTTCTAGGGGTAGTGAGTTCCCCCTCGCCCTTTGGACTGACACAGCCCAGATCTTGCCTCCCTACCTGCCCCCTCCCCCAGTAATAGTGTCTATGTAGGGATCCTGCTGTCCCCTCTGTCCCCTCAGCAGGCAGGGAGCTTCTACGGGGCAGGTCCCAGGTTGCCTTTTCCCTGGGTCCTCAGCAATGGCACAGGGGGAGACAGCTGGGGATGGGGGGTTTTAGAATCAATGGATGGGTAAGAAGGAGGCCTGGGAGGACCAGCCCAGCCCAGGAGTGGCAGCAGAGCAAGCCACCAGACTTTCCTACCCTCAGGACAGCCACTCACTGGTGGAAAGCCTCAGGTGTGGAGGCTCGGAGTCTGCTCAAGCTCTATGGGATCCGCTTCGACATCCTTGTCACTGGGCAGGTAGGAGGTGTTGGGTGAAGGCAATGGGTGGTAGGAGTAGGAGGGGGAGACGGTCATAGCTCTAGAGGCTCAGCCCAGGTCGGTCTCAGGCAGGGAAGTTCGGCCTCATCCCCACGACCATCACTCTGGGCACCGGAGCAGCTTGGCTGGGTGTGGTGAGTCTGACTAACGTGGGCTCCCTTTGGTTGCAACTGCGTGCCCAGGCCTGCCCAAGTGCATACCTGAGCCCCACCCCCCGCCCCCCACTCCTCTCCCGTGCATAACGTTGTCTTGTGGTGAGGGCCGGGGAGGTGGTAGAAGGGCAAGTTGAGGGCCAGGGCACAGGTCTGCCCTGCCTTTCCCAGATCACCTTCTTCTGTGATCTGCTGCTGTTGTATGTGGACGAAGAAGCCCATTTCTACTGGAGGACCAAGTATGAGGAGGTGAGCCACGGACCCGTCCAGATCCTTGGGTTCTGTTACACTTTGGAGGATGTTGGTCAGAGCCCTGATATGATGTTCTCATTTGCAGGCAAAGGCTCCGAAGG